>NW_027258064.1:145000-167517 GCF_045791955.1 Oncorhynchus clarkii lewisi | reverse complement strand
GGTGTTGTTTACAGGGTCAGTCATAGTAGTATGATAGGTGTTGTTTTACAGGGTCAGTCATAGTAGTATGATAGGTGTTGTTTTACAGGGTCATTCATAGTAGTATGATAGGTGTTGTTTTACAGGGTCAGTCGTAGTAGTATGATAGGTGTTGTTTTACAGGGTCAGTCATAGTAGTATGATAGGTGTTGTTTTACAGGGTCAGTCATAGTAGTATGATAGGTGTTGTTTTACAGGGTCAGTCATAGTAGTATGATAGGTTTTGTTTTACAGGGTCAGTCATAGTAGTATGATAGGTGTTGTTTTACAGGGTCAGTCATAGTAGTATGATAGGTGTTGTTTTACAGGGTCAGTCATAGTAGTATGATAGGTGTTGTTTACAGGGTCAGTCATAGTAGTATGATAGGTGTTGTTTTACAGGGTCAGTCATAGTAGTATGATAGGTGTTGTTTTACAGGGTCATTCATAGTAGTATGATAGGTGTTGTTTTACAGGGTCAGTCGTAGTAGTATGATAGGTGTTGTTTTACAGGGTCAGTCATAGTAGTATGATAGGTGTTGTTTTACAGGGTCAGTCATAGTAGTATGATAGGTGTTGTTTTACAGGGTCAGTCATAGTAGTTTGATAGGTGTTGTTTTACAGGGTCAGTCATAGTAGTATGATAGGTGTTGTTTTACAGGGTCAGTCATAGTAATATGATAGGTGTTGTTTTACAGGGTCAGCCATAGTAGTTTGGTAGGTGTTGTTTTACAGGGTCAGTCATAGTAGTATGATAGGTGTTGTTTTACAGGGTCAGTCATAGTAGTATGGTAGGTGTTGTTTTACAGGGTCAGTCATAGTAATATGATAGGTGTTGTTTTACAGGTTCAGTCATAGTAGTATGATAGGTGTTGTTTTACAGGGTCAGTCATAGTAGTATGATAGGTGTTGTTTTACAGGGTCAGTCATAGTAGTATGATAGGTGTTGTTTTACAGGGTCAGTCATAGTAGTATGATAGGTGTTGTTTTACAGGGTCAGTCATAGTAGTATGATAGGTGTTGTTTTACAGGGTCAGTCATAGTAGTATGATAGGTGTTGTTTTACAGGGTCAGTCATAGTAGTATTATAGGTGTTGTTTTACAGGGTCAGTCATAGTAGTATGATAGGTGTTGTTTTACAGGGTCAGTCATAGTAGTATGATAGGTGTTGTTTTACAGGGTCAGTCATAGTAGTACGATAGGTGTTGTTTTACAGGGTCAGTCATAGTAGTATGATAGGTGTTGTTTTACAGGGTCAGTCATAGTAATATGATAGGTGTTGTTTTACAGGGTCAGTCATAGTAGTTTGGTAGGTCTAGTGTAATGTGTGGTTTTACAGGGTCAGTCATAGTAGTATGATAGGTGTTGTTTTACAGGGTCAGTCATAGTAGTATGATTGGTGTTGTTTTACAGGGTCAGTCATAGTAGTACGATAGGTGTTGTTTTACAGGGTCAGTCATAGTAGTATGATAGGTGTTGTTTTACAGGGTCAGTCATAGTAGTACGATAGGTGTTGTTTTACAGGGTCAGTCATAGTAGTATGATAGGTGTTGTTTTACAGGGTCAGTCATAGTAATATGATAGGTGTTGTTTTACAGGGTCAGTCATAGTAGTACGATAGGTGTTGTTTTACAGGGTCAGTCATAGTAGTATGATAGGTGTTGTTTTACAGGGTCAGTCATAGTAGTACGATAGGTGTTGTTTTACAGGGTCAGTCATAGTAGTATGATAGGTGTTGTTTTACAGGGTCAGTCATAGTAGTACGATAGGTGTTGTTTTACAGGGTCAGTCATAGTAGTATGATAGGTGTTGTTTTACAGGGTCAGTCATAGTAGTATGATAGGTGTTGTTTTACAGGGTCAGTCATAGTAGTATGATAGGTGTTGTTTTACAGGGTCAGTCATAGTAGTATGATAGGTGTTGTTATACAGGGTCAGTCATAGTAATATGATGGGTGTTGTTTTACAGGGTCAGTCAGAGTAATATGATAGGTGTTGTTTTACAGGGTCAGTCATAGTAGATTGGTAGGTGTTGTTTTACAGGGTCAGTCATAGTAGTTTGGTAGGTCTAGTGTAATGTGTGGTTTTACAGGGTCAGTCATAGTAGTATGATAGGTATTGTTTTACAGGGCCAGTCATAGTAATATGATAGGTGTTGTTTTACAGGGTCAGTCATAGTAATATGATAGGTGTTGTTTTACAGGGTCAGCCATAGTAGTTTGGTAGGTGTTGTTTTACAGGGTCAGCCATAGTAGTTTGGTAGGTGTTGTTTTACAGGGTCAGTCATAGTAGTATGATAGGTGTTGTTTTACAGGGTCAGTCATAGTAATATGATAGGTGTTGTTTTACAGGGTCAGTCATAGTAGTATGATAGGTGTTGTTTTACAGGGTCAGTCATAGTAGTATGATAGGTGTTGTTTTACAGGGTCAGTCATAGTAGTATGATAGGTGTTGTTTTACAGGGTCAGACATAGTAGTATGATAGGTGTTGTTTTACAGGGTCAGTCATAGTAGTACGATAGGTGTTGTTTTACAGGGTCAGTCATAGTAATATGATAGGTGTTGTTTTACAGGGTCAGTCATAGTAGTATGATAGGTGTTGTTTTACAGGGTCAGTCATAGTAATATGATAGGTGTTGTTTTACAGGGTCAGTCATAGTAATATGATAGGTGTTGTTTTACAGGGTCAGTCATAGTAATATGATAGGTGTTGTTTTACAGGGTCAGTCATAGTAATATGATAGGTGTTGTTTTACAGGGTCAGTCATAGCAGTTTGGTAGGTGTTGTTTTACAGGGTCAGCCATAGTAGTTTGGTAGGTCCAGTGTAATGTGTTGTTTTAGAGGGTCAGCCATAGTAGATTGGTAGGTGTTGTTTTACAGGGTCAGCCATAGTAGTTTGGTAGGTCCAGTGTAATGTGTTGTTTTAGAGGGTCAGCCATAGTAGTTTGGTAGGTCCAGTGTAATGTGTTGTTTTACAGGGTCAGTCATAGTGGATTGGTAGGTGTTGTTTTACAGGGTCAGCCATAGTAGTTTGGTAGGTGTTGTTTTACAGGGTCAGCCATAGTAGTTTGGTAGGTCCAGTGTAATGTGTTGTTTTAGAGGGTCAGCCATAGTAGATTGGTAGGTGTTGTTTTACAGGGTCAGCCATAGTAGTTTGGTAGGTCCAGTGTAATGTGTTGTTTTAGAGGGTCAGCCATAGTAGATTGGTAGGTGTTGTTTTACAGGGTCAGCCATAGTAGTTTGGTAGGTCCAGTGTAATGTGTTGTTTTAGAGGGTCAGCCATAGTAGTTTGGTAGGTCCAGTGTAATGTGTTGTTTTACAGGGTCAGTCATAGTGGATTGGTAGGTGTTGTTTTACAGGGTCAGCCATAGTAGTTTGGTAGGTCCAGTGTAATGTGTTGTTTTACAGGGTCAGTCATAGTAGATTGGTAGGTGTTGTTTTACAGGGTCAGCCATAGCAGTTTGGTAGGTGTTGTTTTAGAGGGTCAGCCATAGTAGTTTGGTAGGTCTAGTGTAATGTGTTGTTATACAGGGTCAGTCATAGTAGATTGGTAGGTGTTGTTTTAGAGGGTCAGCCATAGTAGTTTGGTAGGTCTAGTGTAATGTGTTGTTTTACAGGTTCGGTCATAGTAGTTTGGTAGGTCCAGTGTAATGTGTTGTCAGCCATAGTAGTTTGGCAGGTCCAGTAATAATGTAATGACGCTCATTTGTCTGTCTGAAGCTCTGCTCTGTGTCCTTGTTGAAGTGCTGGTGTTCATGACGTTCATTAGTCTGTCTGAAGCTCTGCTCTGTTTCCTTGTTGAAGTGCGGGTGTTCATTACTCATGACGCTCATTTGTCTGTCTGAAGCTCTGTTCTGTTTCCTTGTTGTAGTGCTGGTGTTCATGATGCTCATTAGTCTGTCTGAAGCTCTGTTCTGTTTCCTTGTTGTAGTGCTGGTGTTCATGACGCTCATTAGTCTGTCTGAAGCTCTGCTCTGTTTCCGTGTTGAAGTGCTGGTGTTCATGACGCTCCTCAGTCTGTCTGAAGCTCTGCTCTGTTTCCTTGTTGAAGTGCTGGTGTTCATGACGCTCATTAGTCTTTCTGAAGCTCTGTTCTGTTTCCTTGTTGTAGTGCTGGTGTTCATTATGCATGACGCTCATTAGTCTGTCTGAAGCTCTGTTCTGTTTCCTTGTTGTAGTGTTGGTGTTCATGACGCTCATCAGTCTGTCTGAAGCTCTGTTCTGTTTCCTTGTTGAAGTGCTGGTGTTCATGACGCATGACGCTCATTAGTCTGCCAGTCATCCAGCAACATTAATTGGTTGATGAGAATAACCAAAGTGACTAGTTATCCCCGGGGTGAATTACTTAATGAATGTATATTGTGTGACTTATAGAAGTAATGTCACCAGATATTGAATTTTGGGGTCATTCAAACTGTTATTTACAGTGCCTTGCGAAAGTATTCGGCCCCGTTGAAATTTGCGACCTTTTGCCACATTTCAGGCTTCAAACATAAAGATATAAAACTGTATTTTTTTGTGAAGAATCAACAACAAGTGGGACACAATCATGAAGTGGAACAACATTTATTGGATATTTCAAACTTTTTTAACAAATCAAAAACTGAAAAATTGGGCGTGCAAAATTATTCAGCCACTGTGTCAGATTTCAAAAAGGCTTTACGGCGAAAGCAGAACATGAGATTAAATGAGGACAGCGCCCGCTTACAAAAGCATACAAAAATGTTTTTTGTTGGCGCGTTTTGTTCAGGAATCCACTGGCTCAAAGGCGTTCACGACATGCAGACGAAAACATCCTAATAGTACCTATAAAGTTCGTCAAAACATGTCAAACAATGTTTATAATTAATCCTCAGGTTGTCTATTGTCGAAATAATTTATAATATTTCAACCGGACAATAGTGTCTTCAATAGAAATGAAAAACAACGAACGTCACGCAATCGGTCACTCGCTCAAAACAGCTCTGGTTAATTTAGAGTCCACTGAAATAATGTTCTTATTCTTCCTCGTTTTTCAGAATACAAGCCTGAAACAATGTCTAAAGAGTGTTGACATCTAGTGGAAGCCATAGGAACTGCAATTTGGGTCCTATCCAAATACAAACTGTACAGGCATTCAATAGCAAAGTACCCACATCAGAAATATCCCACTTCCTGGATGGATTTTCCTCAGGTTGTCGCCTGCCATATCAGTTCAATCCAATACTATCATGCATATGCATATCCTAGCTTCTAGGCCTGAGTAACTAGCAGTTTATTTTGGGCACGTTTGTCATCCAAACTTCAAAATACTGCAGTGGAGTAGAGTGGTGGGTTGTTAATGAGTGTAGTGTTAGATGTTAGGGTATTTAAGTAGTGGAGTAGGGTGGTGGGTTGTTAATGAGTGTAGGGTTAGATGGTAGGGTATTAAAGTAGTGGAGTAGGGTGGTGGGTTGTTAATGAGTGTAGTGTTAGAAGTAGTGGAGCAGGGTGGTGGGTTGTTAATGAGTGTAGGGTTAGATGGTAGGGTATTTAAGTAGTGGAGTAGGGTGGTGGGTTGTTAATTAATTTAGGGTTAGATGGTAGATGGTTATTAGTGTAGAGTTAGATGGTAGATGGTTATTAGTGTAGAGTTAGATGGTAGATGGTTATTAATGTAGAGTTAGATGGTAGATGGTTATTAGTGTAGAGTTAGATGGTAGATGGTTATTAGTGTAGAGTTAGATGGTAGATGGTTATTAGTGTAGAGTTAGATGGTTATTAGTGTAGAGTTAGATGGTAGATGGTTATTAGTGTAGAGTTAGATGGTAGATGGTTATTAGTGTAGAGTTAGATGGTAGATGGTTATTCGTGTAGAGTTAGATGGTAGATGGTTATTAGTGTAGAGTTAGATGGTAGATGGTTATTAGTGTAGAGTTAGATGGTTATTAGTGTAGAGTTAGATGGTAGATGGTTATTAGTGTAGAGTTAGATGCTAGATGGTTATTAGTGTAGAGTTAGATGGTTATTAATGTAGAGTTAGATGGTAGATAGTTAATAGTGTAGAGTTAGATGGTAGATGGTTATTAGTGTAGAGTTAGATGGTTATTAGTGTAGAGTTAGATGGTAGATGGTTATTAGTGTAGAGTTAGATGCTAGATGGTTATTAGTGTAGAGTTAGATGGTAGATGGTTATTAGTGTAGAGTTAGATGGTAGATGGTTATTAGTGTAGAGTTAGATGGTAGATGGTTATTAGTGTAGAGTTAGATGGTTATTAGTGTAGAGTTAGATGGTAGATGGTTATTAGTGTAGAGTTAGATGCTAGATGGTTAATAGTGTAGAGTTAGATGGTTATTAATGTAGAGTTAGATGGTAGATGGTTATTAGTGTAGAGTTAGATGGTAGATGGTTATTAGTGTAGAGTTAGATGGTTATTAGTGTAGAGTTAGATGGTAGATGGTTATTAGTGTAGAGTTAGATGGTAGATGGTTATTAGTGTAGAGTTAGATGGTTACTAATGTAGAGTTAGATGGTTATTAGTGTAGAGTTAGATGGTAGATGGTTATTAGTGTAGAGTTAGATGGTAGATGGTTATTAATGTAGAGTTAGATGGTTATTAGTGTAGAGTTAGATGGTAGATGGCTATTAGTGTAGAGTTAGATGGTAGATGGTTATTAGTGTAGAGTTAGATGGTAGATGGTTATTAGTGTAGAGTTAGATGGTAGATGGTTATTAGTGTAGAGTTAGATGGTAGATGGTTATTAGTGTAGAGTTTGATGGTTATTATTGTGGAGTTAGATGGTAGATGGTTATTAGTGTAGAGTTAGATAGTAGATGGTTATTAGTGTAGAGTTAGATGGTAGATGGTTATTAGTGTAGAGTTAGATGGTAGATGGTTATTAGTGTAGAGTTAGATGGTATATGGTTATTAGTGTAGAGTTAGAAGGTAGATGGTTATTAATGTAGAGTTAGATGGTATATGGTTATTAATGTAGAGTTAGATGGTAGATGGTTATTAGTGTAGAGTTAGATGGTAGATGGTTATTAGTGTAGAGTTAGATGGTAGATGGTTATTAATGTAGAGTTAGATGGTAGATGGTTATTAGTGTAGAGTTAGATGGTAGATGGTTATTAGTGTAGAGTTAGATGGTAGATGGTTATTAATGTAGAGTTAGATGGTAGATGGTTATTAGTGTAGAGTTAGATGGTTATTAATGTAGAGGTAGATGGTAGATGGTTATTAGTGTAGAGTTAGATGGTAGATGGTTATTAGTGTAGAGTTAGATGGTTATTAGTGTAGAGTTAGATGGTAGATGGTTATTAGTGTAGAGTTAGATGGCAGATGGTTATTAATGTAGAGTTAGATGGTATATGGTTATTAGTGTAGAGTTAGATGGTAGATGGTTATTAGTGTAGAGTTAGATGGTTATTAATGTAGAGTTAGATGGTAGATGGTTATTAGTGTAGAGTTAGATGGTAGATGGTTATTAGTGTAGAGTTAGATGGTTATTAGTGTAGAGTTAGATGGTAGATGGTTATTAGTGTAGAGTTAGATGGTAGATGGTTATTAATATAGAGTTAGATGGTAGATGGTTATTAGTGTAGAGTTAGATGGTAGATGGTTATTAGTGTAGAGTTAGATGGTTATTAGTGTAGAGTTAGATGGTAGATGGTTATTAGTGTAGAGTTAGATGGTATATGGTTATTAGTGTAGAGTTAGATGGTAGATGGTTATTAATGTAGAGTTAGATGGTCAATGGTTATTAGTGTAGAGTTAGATGGTAGATGGTTATTAGTGTAGAGTTAGATGGTCAATGGTTATTAGTGTAGAATTAGATGGTAGATGGTTATTAGTGTAGAGTTAGATGGTAGATGGTTATTAGTGTAGAGTTAGATGGTAGATGGTTATTAGTGTAGAGTTAGATGGTAGATGGTTATTAATGTAGAGTTAGATGGTAGATGGTTATTAGTGTAGAGTTAGATGGTAGATGGTTATTAGTGTAGAGTTAGATGGTTATTAGTGTAGAGTTAGATGGTTATTAATGTAGAGTTAGATGGTAATTAATGTAGAGTTAGATGGTCAATGGTTATTAGTGTAGAGTTAGATGGTAGATGGTTATTAGTGTAGAGTTAGATGGTAGATGGTTATTAGTGTAGAGTTAGATGGTTATTAATGTAGAGTTAGATGGTAGATGGTTATTAGTGTAGAGTTAGATGGTAGATGGTGTAGAGTTAGTGTAGAGTTATTAGTGTAGAGTTAGATGGTAGATGGTTATTAGTGTAGAGTTAGATGGTGATGGTTATTAGTGTAGAGTTAGATGGTAGATGGTTATTAGTGTAGAGTTAGATGGTTATTAATGTAGAGTTAGATGGTATATTGTTATTAGTGTAGAGTTAGATGGTAGATGGTTATTAGTGTAGAGTTAGATGGTTATTAATGGAGAGTTAGATGGTAGATGGTTATTAATGTAGAGTTAGATGGTAGATGGTTATTAGTGTAGAGTTAGATGGTAGATGGTTGTTCGTGTAGAGTTAGATGGTTATTAATGTAGAGTTAGATAGTATATGGTTATTAGTGTAGAGTTAGATGGTAGATGGTTATTAGTGTAGAGTTAGATGGTAGATGGTTATTAGTGTAGAGTTAGATGGTTATTAATGTAGAGTTAGATGGTATATGGTTATTAGTGTAGAGTTAGATGGTAGATGGTTGTTAGTGTAGAGTTAGATGGTTATTAATGTAGAGTTAGATGGTATATGGTTATTAGTGTAGAGTTAGATGGTAGATGGTTATTAATATAGAGTTAGATTGTAGATGGTTATTAGTGTAGAGTTAGATGGTTATTAATGTAGAGTTAGATGGTATATGGTTATTAGTGTAGAGTTAGATGGTAGATGGTTGTTAGTGTAGAGTTAGATGGTTTTTAATGTAGAGTTAGATGGTATATGGTTATTAGTGTAGAGTTAGATGGTATATGGTTATTAGTGTAGAGTTAGATGGTAGATTGTAAGTTACTTTGTAGGGTATTTGTTTATTTATTTCCCTTTTTTCAAGCAAAGTATAAGGGAGTTTTACTCCTGTCTAGTAGGTTGCGGTAATACAACATTTATTGGATCCCAACCATTGTTAACCTCATTGAAGAAGAAGAAGAACCTTGGGGACAGCAGGCTGGGCAGGTAACAGGTTGGCTAAATCAGAGTCATTCCTGGGTTTGGTTATAGACAAACAGTTGTTGCCTGAATAGTTTATCCTGTGAATAATTTGTTTTTTTAAGGTCTTTACATCCATGTCCTGTTTGTTCTTTTCTGAACAAAGTTTCTTGGCCAATTTGTCCTAATATTGTAACTAAAAGCCTGTTAGAGAGGTGAATACCAGAACATCCTGTCTGTCTCCTCTCTGTCCCATCCACCACCTCGGCTTCCTGCACCTGTTAATATTGTAACTAAAAGCCTGTTAGAGAGGTGAATACCAGAACATCCTGTCTGTCTCCTCTCTGTCCCACCCACCACCTCGGCTTCTGCTTCACAATCTCCTTTGAATATTATTCTATTTATGCCTCACTTTGAAAGAGAGAAAAACACACCAAATCAACTAATCTATTCCCAAGAAATGTATCAAAATTAGGGGTAGTGCTTGGATAATAATTTTCTATTTAAGTGTTGCTCTATTTATCATTAATTTGAAGCAATATATGGGTCTCCGCGGTGCTGTGGAATAAAGTAGCTTTGGTTTGTGAGTACTAATCTGTCCCAGAGGTTTAGGAGGAGATCCAGATCAGTAGTGTGAATAGAAAACTGCCTGAAGGGCTCAGAACACAGAGGAGATAACAGGAAGATTAAGCTGTTGCTGCTTTCTGAGGTTTCTCTGTGGTTCCTGCAGGCGCCCTATATTCACCTTATCTGGTTTATAGGCTTCTTAAGAGTCCATAACCCTATAGGGTTCTTAACCCAACCTAACCCTAGCCTCGTCGAGAACCACACTTCCCTAAAACAGGTAAGCCTGTCGAAGTTCATGAAATAAATATTGCTAAATAGGGGTATAGACCGGATGGATGTAAATCAGTGACTCCTTGCAACACGTCAAACCAATGAAATGCCTTTCTTGGGTGGAGCTACAGTAGTGCTCACTAGGTACAACCCTGGGAAATTGCTCATTAAAACCCTATACATTTGGCGTATAGAGTACAAAACAGAATAACGTTTTCCTTCCAGAGTTTCTTCCATGTTCTGCTAACTAACTAGCAAAAACGGGCATGTGGGGGGAGGGTTCTAGGAAGTGTAACATCCAATCGAAATCTTGCCGCTGGTAGCCGCCGGACCGTTCAAACCATTCATACAATACAACATTCTACAGACCTCCATGGGAGGCGTGACAGCGCCGTGATATTGGAAGTATGTCAACATAACAGACCGTAAACCTTTAGGCTTCTAAACAGACTCTAACCCTATAGGCTTCTAAACAGACTCTAACCCTATAGGCTACTAAAGACACTCTAACCCTGGCTCTAACCCTATATGCTTCTTAATAAAAAGAACCGAACCCAAAATGATTCTTAACAGACTCTAACCATATAGGCTTCTAAACAGACTCTAACCCTATATGCTTCTTAATAAAAAGAACCGAACCCAAAAGGATTCTTAACAGACTCTAACCACATAGGCTTCTAAACAGACTCTAACCCTATAGGCTTCTAAACAGACTCTAACCCTATAGGCTACTAAATACTCTCTAACCCTGGCTCTAACCCTATATGCTTCTTAATAAAAAGAACCGAACCCAAAAGGATTCTTAACAGACTCTAACCCTGTTGGCTTCTAAACAGACTCTAACCATATAGGCTTCTAAACAGACTCTAACCATATAGGCTTCTAAACAGACTCTAATCCTAAACCTAACCCTATAGGCTTCTAAACAGACTCTAATCCTAAACCTAACCCTATAGGCTTCTAAACAG
The DNA here is from genome assembly GCF_045791955.1 of Oncorhynchus clarkii lewisi. Lineage (NCBI taxonomy): Eukaryota > Metazoa > Chordata > Actinopteri > Salmoniformes > Salmonidae > Oncorhynchus > Oncorhynchus clarkii. The sequence continues at coordinate 156,588 of NW_027258064.1, read as the reverse complement.
ACTCTAATCCTAAACCTAACCCTGTAGGTTTCTTAACAGACTCTAATCCTAAACCTAACCCTATAGGTTTCTAAACAGACTCTAACCATATAGGCTTCTAAACAGATTCTAACCATATAGGTTTCTAAACAGACTCTAACCCTATAGGCTTCTAAACAGACTCTAATCCTAAACCTAACCCTATAGGCTTCTAAACAGACTCTAATCCTAAACCTAACCCTATAGGCATCTAAACAGACTCTAACCCTATTGGCTTTTAAACAGACTCTAACCCTATAGGCTTCTAAACAGACTCTAACCCTATAGGCTTCTAAACAGACTCCAATCCTAAACCTAACCCTATAGGGTTCTAAACAGACTCTAATGGTAAACCTCACCCTATAGGCTTCTAAACAGACTCTAATCCTAAACCTAATCCTACAGTCTTCTAAACAGACTCTAATCCTAAACCTAACCCTATAGGTTTCTTAACAGATTCTAATCCTAAACCTAACCCTATAGGTTTCTCAACAGACTCTAAGCATATAGGCTTCTAAACAGATTCTAACCCTATTTGATTCTAAACAGACTCTAATCATAAACCTAACCCTATAGTCTTCTAAACAGACTCTAACCCTATTGTCTTTTAAACAGACTCTAACCCTATAGGCTTCTAAACAGACTCTAACCCTATAGGCTTCTAAACAGACTCTAACCCTATAGGCTTCTAAACAGACTCCAATCCTAAACCTAACCCTATAGGGTTCTAAACAGACTCTAATGGTAAACCTCACCCTATAGGCTTCTAAACAGACTATAATCCTAAACCTAACCCTATAGGCTTCGAAACAGACTCTAACCCTATAGGCTTCTAAACAGACTCTAACCCTATTGGCTTTTAAACAGACTCTAACCCTATTGGCTTCTAAACAGACTCTAACCCTATAGGCTTCTAAACAGACTTTAATTAGCCCATACGCTTTTAAACAGACTATCCCTATAGGCTTCTTAACAGACTCTAACCCTGTAGGCTTCTAAACAGACTCTAATCCTATAGGCTTCAAAATAGACTGGTTTGTCAGAACCACCACAGTCCAGACTGGGTGGGTTTGGTTTGTCAGAACCACCACAGACCAGAGGGGTTTGGTTTGGTTTGTCAGTATCACTACAGTCCCGACTGGTTGGGTTTGGTTTGTGTCAGATCCACCACAGTCCAGACTGGTTGGGTTTGGTTTGTCAGAACCACCACAGACCAGATTGGTTGGGTTTGTGTCAGAACCACCACAGTCCAGAGTGGGTGGGTTGGGTTTGTATCAGAACCACCACAGTTCAGACTGGTTGGGTTTAGTTTGTCAGAACCACCACAGTCCAGACTGGTTGGGTTTGTATCAGTACCACCACAGTCCTGACTGGGAGGGTTGGGTTTGTATCATAACCACCACAGTCCAAACTGGTTGGTTTTGGTTTGTCAGAACCACCACAGTCCAGACTGGTTGGGATTGGTTTGTCAGAACCACCACAGTCCAGGCTGGTTGGGTTTGGTTTGTCAGTATCACTGCAGTCCAGACTGGTTGGGATTGGTTTGTCAGAACCACCACAGTCCAGGCTGGTTGTGTTTGGTTTGTCAGTACCACTGCAGTCCAGACTGGTTGGGATTGGTTTGTCAGAACCACCACAGTCCAGGCTGGTTGGGTTTGGTTTGTCAGTACCACTGCAGTCCAGACTGGTTGGGATTGGTTTGTCAGAACCACCACAGTCCAGACCACCTGCTACCAGTGACTCTAATGTACTAAGCAGGAGGGGAGATGAAGGTCCAGGACAAACATAGAGCTAAAACAGAGAGATGTGCAGGGACTGACAGCCAGCGGTCTGTTTGGCCATACTACAGTTACAACAGAGAGAGGTGCAGGGACTGACAGCCAGCAGTCTGTCTGGCCATACTACAGTTACAACAGAGAGAGGTGCAGGGACTGACAGCCAGCTGTCTGTCTGGCCATACCACAGTTACAACAGAGAGAGGTGCAGGGACTGACAGCCAGCTGTCTGTCTGGCCATACTACAGTTACAACAGAGAGAGGTGCAGGGACTGACAGCCAGCTGTCTGTCTGGCCATACTACAGTTACAACAGAGAGAGGTGCAGTGACTGACTACTAGAAGAGAATGATTAATATCTGGGTCTGAACTGTTTTTCAGAATGACACAGTTTCTATTTGATGCAAAACACAGAAAAATAGATGATAAAAAAACTAAAAACTAAAACTGAGACAGAAACCAAACAAATCATTGAAACTACTGAGCAGAAATCAACACTGCAGTGGTTAATTATTTACAGCTTCTGCATATTCAGCATAATAATTCAGAGTAATACAGGGAGAATTGTAATGACAAAATGTGCTTGAAGTGAATTATGTATAGTAAAATAGTTTTTGTATAACAAATGAACAAACAAATTAAGACTATTTTTACATTTTGATTTGCTATCTTTCAATTAGTAAAAGAATGTCATCTTCAGAAGAAGTCCTGTTTCTACTGAGTACACTCTTAGAAAAAGGCTTACAAATGGGTTCAGCTGTCCTCATAGGAGAACACTTTTGGTTCCAGGTTGAACAAGTTTGGATTTCATGTAAAACCCTCTGTGGAAAGGGATCTACATTGAACTGAAAAGGGCTCTACTTGGAACTGGGAAGGGCTCTAAGTGGAACTGGAAAGGGCTCTAAATGGAACTGGAAAGGGTTCTGAATGGAACTGGGAAGGGCTCTAAATGGAACTGGAAAGGGTTCTAAATGGTACTGGGAAGGGCTCTAAATGGAACTGGAAAGGGTTCTAAATAGAACTGGGAAGAGCTCTACATGTAACTGGAAAGGGTTCTACATGTAACTGGGAAGAGCTCTAAATGTAACTGGGAAGGGCAACACATGTAACTGGGAAGGGCTCTAAATGGAACTGGAAAGGGCTCTAAATGGAACTGGAAAGGGCTCTAGATGGAAAGGGTAAGGGTTCTGAATGGAACTGGGAAGGGCTCTAAATGGAACTGGAAAGGGTTCTAAATGGAACTGGGAAGGGCTATAAATGGAACTGGGAAGGTCTCCACATGTAACTGGGAAGGTCTCCACATGTAACTGGGAAGGGCTCTAAATGGAACTGGAAAGGGCTCTAAATGGAACTGGAAAGGTCTCTAAATGGAACCGGAAAGGGTTCTAAATGGAACTGGGAAGGGTTCTGAATGGAACTGGAAAGGGCTCTACATGGAACTGGAAAGGGCTCTACATGTAACTGGGAATGGCTCTAAATGGAACTGGAAAGGGCGCTAAATGGAACTAGAAAGGGCACTACATGAAACTGGAAAGGGCTCTACATGGAACTGGAAATTGCTCTAAATGGAACTAGAAAGGGCACTACATGGAACTGGAAAGGGCTCTACATTGAACTGGAAAGGGCTCTAAATGGAACTGGAAAGGGTTCTAAATGGAACTGGGAAGGGCTATAAATGGAACTGGAAAGGGCTCTAAATGGAACTGGGAAGGGTTCTGAATGGAACTGGAAAGGGCTCTACATGGAACTGGAAAGGGCTCTACATGTAACTGGGAATGGCTCTAAATGGAACTGGAAAGGGCTCTAAATGGAACTAGAAAGGGCAATACATGGAACTGGAAAGGGCTCTACATGGAACTGGAAATTGCTCTAAATGGAACTAGAAAGGGCACTACATGGAACTGGAAAGGGCTCTACATTGAACTGGAAAGGGCTCTAAATGGAACTCGAAAGGGTTCTAAATGGAACTGGGAAGGGCTCTAAATGGAACTGGAAAGGGTTCTAAATGGAACTGGGAAGGGCTCTACATGTAACTGGGAAGGGATCTACATGTGACTGGGAAGGGCTCTAAATGGAACTGGAAAGGGCTCTAAATGGAACTAGAAAGGGCAATACATGGAACTGGAAAGGGCTCTACATGGAACTGGAAAGGGCTCCACATAGAACTGGAAAGGGCTCTAAATGTAACTGGAAAGGGCTCTAAATGGAACTGGAAAGGGCTCTAAATGGAACTGGGAAGGGCTCTACATGGACCTGGAAAGGGTCTGAATGGAACTGGGAAAGGCTCTAAATGGAACCGGAAAGGGTTCTGAATGGAACCGGAAAGGGTTCTGAATGGAACCGGGAAGGGCTCTAAATCGAACTGGAAAGGGCTCTAAATGGAACTGGGAAGGGCTCTAAATGGAACTGGAAAGGGTTCTGAATGGAACTGGGAAGGGCTCTACATGTAACTAGGAAGGGTTCTCACATGGAACTGGGAAGGGCTCCACATGTAACTGGGAAGGGCTCCACATGTAACTTGGGAAGGGCTCTAAATGGAACCGGAAAGGGTTCTGAATGGAACTGGAAAGGGCTCTAAATGGAACTGGGAAGGGCTCTAAATGGAACTGGGAAGGGCTCTAAATGGAACTGGAAAGGGTTCTGAATGGAACTGGGAAGGGGTCTAAATGGAACTGGAAAGGGTTCTAAATGGAACTGGGAAGGGCTATAAATGGAACTGGGAAGGGCTCTAAATGGAACTGGGAAGGGCTCTAAATGGAACTGGAAAGGGCTCTAAATGGAACCGGAAAGGGCTCTACATGTAACTGGGAAGGGCTCTAAATGGAACTGGAAAGGGTTCTGAATGGAACTGGGAAGGGCTCTAAATGTAACTGGGAAGGGCTCTAAATGGAACTGGAAAGTGATCTGAATGAAACTGGGAAGGGCTCTACTGGAAAGGGCTCTATATGGACCTGGAAAGGGTTCTGAATGGAACTGCGAAGGGCTCTAAATGGAACTGGAAAGGGCTCTAAATGGAGCTGGAAAGGGTTCTGAATGGAACTGGAAAGTGCTCTAAATGGAGCTGGAAAGGGTTCTGAATGGAACTGGGAAGGGCTCTAAATGGAACTGGAAAGGGTTCTAAATGGAAATGGGAAGGGCTATAGATGGAACTGGAAAGGGCTCTAAATGGAACTGGAAAGGGCTCTAAATGTTACTGGGAAGGGCTCTAAATGGAACTGGAAAGGGTTCTGAATGGAACGTGGAAGGGCTCTAAATGTAACTGGGAAGTTCTCTACATGTAACTGGGAAGGGCTCTATGTGGAACTGGAAAGGGTTCTACCTGGAACTGGGAAGGGCTCTACATGGAACTGGAAAGGGCTCTACATGGAACTGGGAAGGGCTCTAAATGTAACTGGAAAGGGTTCTAAATAGAACTGGGAAGAGCTCTACATGTAACTGGAAAGGGTTCTACATGTAACTGGGAAGAGCTCTAAATGTAACTGGGAAGGGCAACACATGTAACTGGGAAGGGCTCTAAATGGAACTGGAAAGGGCTCTAAATGGAACTGGAAAGGGCTCTAGATGGAAAGGGTAAGGGTTCTGAATGGAACTGGGAAGGGCTCTAAATGGAACTGGAAAGGGTTCTAAATGGAACTGGGAAGGGCTATAAATGGAACTGGGAAGGTCTCCACATGTAACTGGGAAGGTCTCCACATGTAACTGGGAAGGGCTCTAAATGGAACTGGAAAGGGCTCTAAATGGAACTGGAAAGGTCTCTAAATGGAACCGGAAAGGGTTCTAAATGGAACTGGGAAGGGTTCTGAATGGAACTGGAAAGGGCTCTACATGGAACTGGAAAGGGCTCTACATGTAACTGGGAATGGCTCTAAATGGAACTGGAAAGGGCTCTAAATGGAACTAGAAAGGGCACTACATGGAACTGGAAAGGGCTCTACATGGAACTGGAAATTGCTCTAAATGGAACTAGAAAGGGCACTACATGGAACTGGAAAGGGCTCTAAATGGAACTGGAAAGGGTTCTAAATGGAACTGGGAAGGGCTATAAATGGAACTGGAAAGGGCTCTAAATGGAACTGGGAAGGGTTCTGAATGGAACTGGAAAGGGCTCTACATGGAACTGGAAAGGGCTCTACATGTAACTGGGAATGGCTCTAAATGGAACTGGAAAGGGCTCTAAATGGAACTAGAAAGGGCACTACATGGAACTGGAAAGGGCTCTACATTGAACTGGAAATTGCTCTAAATGGAACTAGAAAGGGCACTACATGGAACTGGAAAGGGCTCTACATTGAACTGGAAAGGGCTCTAAATGGAACTCGAAAGGGTTCTAAATGGAACTGGGAAGGGCTCTAAATGGAACTGGAAAGGGTTCTAAATGGAACTGGGAAGGGCTCTACATGTAACTGGGAAGGGATCTACATGTAACTGGGAAGGGCTCTAAATGGAACTGGAAAGGGCTCTAAATGGAACTAGAAAGGGCAATACATGGAACTGGAAAGGGCTCTACATGGAACTGGAAAGGGCTCCACATAGAACTGGAAAGGGCTCTACATGGAACTGGAAAGGGCTCTAAATGTAACTGGAAAGGGTTCTAAATAGAACTGGGAAGAGCTCTACATGTAACTGGAAAGGGTTCTACATGTAACTGGGAAGAGCTCTAAATGTAACTGGGAAGGGCAACACATGTAACTGGGAAGGGCTCTAAATGGAACTGGAAAGGGCTCTAAATGGAACTGGAAAGGGCTCTAGATGGAAAGGGTAAGGGTTCTGAATGGAACTGGGAAGGGCTCTAAATGGAACTGGAAAGGGTTCTAAATGGAACTGGGAAGGGCTATAAATGGAACTGGGAAGGTCTCCACATGTAACTGGGAAGGTCTCCACATGTAACTGGGAAGGGCTCTAAATGGAACTGGAAAGGGCTCTAAATGGAACTGGAAAGGTCTCTAAATGGAACCGGAAAGGGTTCTAAATGGAACTGGGAAGGGTTCTGAATGGAACTGGAAAGGGCTCTACATGGAACTGGAAAGGGCTCTACATGTAACTGGGAATGGCTCTAAATGGAACTGGAAAGGGCTCTAAATGGAACTAGAAAGGGCACTACATGGAACTGGAAAGGGCTCTACATGGAACTGGAAATTGCTCTAAATGGAACTAGAAAGGGCACTACATGGAACTGGAAAGGGCTCTAAATGGAACTGGAAAGGGTTCTAAATGGAACTGGGAAGGGCTATAAATGGAACTGGAAAGGGCTCTAAATGGAACTGGGAAGGGTTCTGAATGGAACTGGAAAGGGCTCTACATGGAACTGGAAAGGGCTCTACATGTAACTGGGAATGGCTCTAAATGGAACTGGAAAGGGCTCTAAATGGAACTAGAAAGGGCACTACATGGAACTGGAAAGGGCTCTACATGGAACTGGAAATTGCTCTAAATGGAACTAGAAAGGGCACTACATGGAACTGGAAAGGGCTCTACATGGAACTGGAAATTGCTCTAAATGGAACTAGAAAGGGCACTACATGGAACTGGAAAGGGCTCTAAATGGAACTGGAAAGGTCTCTAAATGGAACCGGAAAGGGTTCTAAATGGAACTGGGAAGGGTTCTGAATGGAACTGGAAAGGGCTCTACATGGAACTGGAAAGGGCTCTACATGTAACTGGGAATGGCTCTAAATGGAACTGGAAAGGGCTCTAAATGGAACTAGAAAGGGCACTACATGGAACTGGAAAGGGCTCTACATGGAACTGGAAATTGCTCTAAATGGAACTAGAAAGGGCACTACATGGAACTGGAAAGGGCTCTAAATGGAACTGGAAAGGGTTCTAAATGGAACTGGGAAGGGCTATAAATGGAACTGGAAAGGGCTCTAAATGGAACTGGGAAGGGTTCTGAATGGAACTGGAAAGGGCTCTACATGGAACTGGAAAGGGCTCTACATGTAACTGGGAATGGCTCTAAATGGAACTGGAAAGGGCTCTAAATGGAACTAGAAAGGGCACTACATGGAACTGGAAAGGGCTCTACATTGAACTGGAAATTGCTCTAAATGGAACTAGAAAGGGCACTACATGGAACTGGAAAGGGCTCTACATTGAACTGGAAAGGGCTCTAAATGGAACTCGAAAGGGTTCTAAATGGAACTGGGAAGGGCTCTAAATGGAACTGGAAAGGGTTCTAAATGGAACTGGGAAGGGCTCTACATGTAACTGGGAAGGGATCTACATGTAACTGGGAAGGGCTCTAAATGGAACTGGAAAGGGCTCTAAATGGAACTAGAAAGGGCAATACATGGAACTGGAAAGGGCTCTACATGGAACTGGAAAGGGCTCCACATAGAACTGGAAAGGGCTCTAAATGGAACTGGAAAGGGCTCTAAATGGAACTGGAAAGGGCTCTAAATGGAACTGGGAAGGGCTCTACATGGACCTGGAAAGGGTCTGAATGGAACTGGGAAAGGCTCTAAATGGAACCGGAAAGGGTTCTGAATGGAACCGGAAAGGGTTCTGAATGGAACCGGGAAGGGCTCTAAATCGAACTGGAAAGGGCTCTAAATGGAACTGGGAAGGGCTCTAAATGGAACTGGAAAGGGTTCTGAATGGAACTGGGAAGGGCTCTACATGTAACTAGGAAGGGTTCTCACATGGAACTGGGAAGGGCTCCACATGTAACTGGGAAGGGCTCCACATGTAACTTGGAAAGGGCTCTAAATGGAACCGGAAAGGGTTCTGAATGGAACTGGAAAGGGCTCTAAATGGAACTAGAAAGGGCACTACATGTAACTAGGAAGGGCTCTAAATGGAACTGGAAAGGGTTCTAAATGGAACCGGAAAGGGTTCTGAATGGAACTGGGGAGGGCTCTAAATGGACCTGGAAAGGGTTCTGAATGGAATTGGGAAGGGCTCTAAATGTAACTGGGAAGGGATCTACATGTAACTGGGAAGGGCTCTAAATGTAACTGGGAAGGGCTCTAAATGGAACTGGAAAGGGTTCTGAATGGAACTGGGAAGGGGTCTAAATGGAACTGGAAAGGGTTCTAAATGGAACTGGGAAGGGCTATAAATGGAACTGGGAAGGGCTCTAAATGGAACTGGGAAGGGCTCTAAATGGAACTGGAAAGGGCTCTAAATGGAACCGGAAAGGGCTCTACATGTAACTGGGAAGGGCTCTAAATGGAACTGGAAAGGGTTCTGAATGGAACTGGGAAGGGCTCTAAATGTAACTGGGAAGGGCTCTAAATGGAACTGGAAAGTGATCTGAATGAAACTGGGAAGGGCTCTACTGGAAAGGGCTCTATATGGACCTGGAAAGGGTTCTGAATGGAACTGCGAAGGGCTCTAAATGGAACTGGAAAGGGCTCTAAATGGAGCTGGAAAGGGTTCTGAATGGAACTGGAAAGTGCTCTAAATGGAGCTGGAAAGGGTTCTGAATGGAACTGGGAAGGGCTCTAAATGGAACTGGAAAGGGTTCTAAATGGAAATGGGAAGGGCTATAGATGGAACTGGAAAGGGCTCTAAATGGAACTGGAAAGGGCTCTACATGTAACTGGGAAGGGTTCTACATGTAACTGGGAAGGGATATAAATGGAACTGGAAAGGGCTCTAAATCGAACTGGAAAGGGCTCTAAATGGAACTGGGAAGGGCTCTAAATGGAACTGGAAAGGGTTCTGAATGGAACTGGGAAGGGCTCTACATGTAACTAGGAAGGGTTCTCACATGGAACTGGGAAGGGCTCCACATGTAACTGGGAAGGGCTCCACATGTAACTTGGGAAGGGCTCTAAATGGAACCGGAAAGGGTTCTGAATGGAACTGGAAAGGGCTCTAAATGGAACTAGAAAGGGTTCTGAATGGAATTGGGAAGGGCTCTAAATGTAACTGGGAAGGGATCTACATGTAACTGGGAAGGGCTCTAAATGTAACTGGGAAGGGCTCTAAATGGAACTGGAAAGGGTTCTGAATGGAACTGGGAAGGGGTCTAAATGGAACTGGAAAGGGTTCTAAATGGAACTGGGAAGGGCTATAAATGGAACTGGGAAGGGCTCTAAATGGAACTGGGAAGGGCTCTAAATGGAACTGGAAAGGGCTCTAAATGGAACCGGAAAGGGCTCTACATGTAACTGGGAAGGGCTCTAAATGGAACTGGAAAGGGTTCTGAATGGAACTGGGAAGGGCTCTAAATGTAACTGGGAAGGGCTCTAAATGGAACTGGAAAGTGATCTGAATGAAACTGGGAAGGGCTCTACTGGAAAGGGCTCTATATGGACCTGGAAAGGGTTCTGAATGGAACTGCGAAGGGCTCTAAATGGAACTGGAAAGGGCTCTAAATGGAGCTGGAAAGGGTTCTGAATGGAACTGGAAAGTGCTCTAAATGGAGCTGGAAAGGGTTCTGAATGGAACTGGGAAGGGCTCTAAATGGAACTGGAAAGGGTTCTAAATGGAAATGGGAAGGGCTATAGATGGAACTGGAAAGGGCTCTAAATGGAACTGGAAAGGGCTCTACATGTAACTGGGAAGGGTTCTACATGTAACTGGGAAGGGATATAAATGGAACTGGAAAGGGCTCTAAATGTTACTGGGAAGGGCTCTAAATGGAACTGGAAAGGGTTCTGAATGGAACGTGGAAGGGCTCTAAATGGAACTGGGAAGTTCTCTACATGTAACTGGGAAGGGCTCTATGTGGAACTGGAAAGGGTTCTACCTGGAACTGGGAAGGGCTCTACATGGAACTGGAAAGGGCTCTACATGGAACTGGGAAGGGCTCTAAATGTAACTGGGAAGTGCTCTACATGGAACTGGAAAGGGTTCTGAATGCAACTGGAAAGGGCTCTAAATGGAACTGGGTAAGGCTCTAAATGGAACTGGAAAGGGCTCTACGTGGAACTGGAAAGGGCTCTACGTGGAACTGGAAAGGGCTCTACATGGAACTGGATTCTCCCTATCTACTTACCTTACGCCTCCCTTCTTTATGCCTTCTATCTCCCTGCTTCTATCTCCCTGCTTCTATCTCTCTGCCTTCTATCTCCATGCCTTATGCCCTCTATCTCCATTTCTTCTGCCTTATATCTAACCTAACTGCCTTCTATCTCCCTGCTTCTATCTCTCTGCCTTCTATCTCCATGCCTTATGCCCTCTATCTTCATGCCTTCTGCCTTATATTTAACCTAACTGCCTTCTATCTCCCTGCTTCTATCTCTCTGCCTTCTCTCTCCATGCCTTATGCCCTCTATCTCCATGCCTTCTTCCTTATATCTAACTCCCTGCCTCTTGCCTCCATCTCCCTGGCTCCTGCCATCTATGTCCCTGCCTAATGCCTTCTATCTCTCTGCCTTTTATCTCCCTGTCTCCTCTCCCTGCCATCTATGTCCCTGCCTAATGCCTTCTATCTCCCTGTCTCCTCTCCCTGCCATCTATGTCCCAGCCTAATGCCTTCTATCTCCCTGCCTTTTATCTCCCTGCCTCCTCTCCCTGCCATCTATGTCCCTGCCTATTGCCTTCTATCTCCCTGACATCTATCTTACTGATCTCCCTGCCTTCTATCTCCATGCCTTGTGCCTTCTATCTCCCTGCCTCCCGCTTTCTATCTCCTTTCCTCCTGCAGGTAGCCATGTGGTTAGAGCGTTAGGCCAGTAACCGAACAAATCCCCAAGCTGACAAGGTCAAAATCTGTCATTTTGCCCTTGAACAAGGCAGTTAACCCACTGTAGGCCATCATTGGAAATACGAATTTGTTACTTGCCTAGTTAAATAAAATATATAATTTATTTTTATTTTTTATTTTATTTATCTCCCTTCGATC
>NW_027258064.1:135000-140000 GCF_045791955.1 Oncorhynchus clarkii lewisi | reverse complement strand
TTTAGTTAACATCATGTGAGAGGAGAGTCAGCCAGTCAGTCAGCCAGTCAGTCAGTCAGCCAGCCAGTCAGCCAACCAGTCAGTCAGTCAGTCAGTCAGTCAGCCAACCAGTCAGTCAGTCATTCAGTCAGTCAGTCAGTTGTCACCAAGCATCAGGTTCTATTAGCTGTAGTTAACATCATGTGAGAGGAGGAGAGTCAGCCAGTCAGCCAATGAGTCAGTCAGTCAGTCAGTCAGGTGTCACCAAGCATCAGGTTCTATTAGCTGTAGTTAACAAAATGTGAGAGGAGGAGAGTCAGCCAGTCAGCCAGTCAGCCAGTCAGCCAGTCAGCCAGTCAGTCAGTCAGTCAGTCAGGTGTCACCAAGCATCAGGTTCTATTAGCTGTAGTTAAGGTCATGTGAGAGGAGGAGAGTCAGCCAGCCAGCCAGCCAGCCAGCCAGTCAGTCATTCAGTCAGTCAGGTGTCACCAAGCATCAGGTTCTATTAGCTGTAGATAACATCATTTGAGAGGAGGAGAGTCAGCCAGTCAGCCAGTCAGCCAGTCAGTCAGTCAGTCAGTCAGTCAGGTGTAACCAAGCATCAGGTTCTATTAGCTGTAGTTAACATCATGTGAGAGGAGGAGAGTCAGCCAGTCAGCCAGTCAGCCAGCCAGCCAGCCAGTCAGCCAGCCAGTCAGTCAGTCAGTCAGTCAGGTGTCACCAAGCATCAGGTTCTAGTAGCTGTAGTTAACATCATGTGAGAGGAGGAGAGTCAGCCAGTCAGCCAGCAAGCCAGCCAGTCCGTCAGCCAGTCAGCCAGTCAGCAGGTCAGCCAGTCAGTCAGCCAGTCAGCCAGTCAGCAGGTCAGCCAGTCAGTCAGCCAGTCAGTCAGTCAGTCAGTCAGGTGTCACCAAGCATCAGGTTCTATTAGCTGTAGTTAACATCATGTGAGAGGAGGAGAGTCAGCCAGTCAGCCAGTCAGCCAGTCAGTCAGTCAGTCAGTCAGTCAGTCAGTCAGTCAGTTGTCACCAAGCATCAGGTTCTATTAGCTGTAGTTAACATCATGTGAGAGGAGGAGATAACCTACTGTGAAACGACATGAGTAAATGTGTACCAATACAGCAGTTATTACTGTTCCCCCTCAGGCAAATTCCTTTCCCTTAAGCCCAAGCAGGGAACATTGTGTTTTATTACCTCCATTGATAAGTCTCTTAAGTACCTGGGGAATTAAAATATTCAGGCTCGTCATATCAGTGTCTGTTCTAAGTTTCATGCAGGGCACATCATTATAGCAGCCTTTTAAATTGAGTCTAGAAGAAAGATGGGTTCAAGTGCAAATTAATTTCAGATTACCACAACAAAGACAATCAATTCTCAACGAGCTAGCCAGCAAAATGCTTTCCAAAGGGCCCAAGGTCCCTTAGTTCCCTACCTCCCTATCAACCATCTCCAGTGAAGAGAAAGACCTTTCTACTCAAACAACACTAATGATCTGAGAGAACAGAGTAGAACCATGCCTACCTGCTCCCCCGTCCACCCCCTACTCTCCTCCCATCATCTTGTCTCTCAGAAGTCCCTCATTAACAGTCCTGCTGTTTCGACAGAGTCTAACAAAGTCTAGTAGATTCATTATCACCCGCTGTAATCAGGCTGGACTTAAGAACAGGTCACTCTGGCCTGGCAGCCTGGCAGCAGGTGAAGAAGACAAGGTCATCAAGTAAACTGAAGAGGAGCCTTTATCGTTTATGTCTGCAACTCTGTTTAAACCCTCGACCTGAGAGTCACAACCTGACAGTCACAACCTGACAGTCACAACTGAGTTTGAAAGGAGAGCCACTGTTTTAACTCTCGACCTGACAGTCACAACATGACAGTCACAACTTGACAGTCACAACCTGTCAGTCACAACTGAGTTTGAAAGGAGAGCCACTGTTTTAACTCTCGAACTGACAGTCACAACCTGACAGTCACAACTGGGTTTAGAAGGAGAGGGTCTGTTTAAACTCTCCAACTGACAGTCACAACTGGGTTTAGAAGGAGAGGCTCTGTTTAAACTCTCCAACTGACAGTCACAACTGGGTTTAGAAGGAGAGGCTCTGTTTAAACTCTCCAACTGACAGTAACAACTGGGTTTAGAAGGAGAGGCTCTGTTTAAACTCTCCAACTGACAGTCACAACTGGGTTTAGAAGAAGAGGCTCTGTTTAAACTCTCCAACTGACAGTCACAACTGGGTTTAGAAAGAGAGGCTCTGTTTAAACTCTCCAACTGACAGTCACAACTGGGTTTAGAAGGAGAGGCTCTGTTTAAACTCTCCAACTGACAGTCACAACTGGGTTAAAAAGGAGAGGCCCTGTTTAAACTCTCCAACTGACAGTCACAACTGGGTTTAGAAGGAGAGGCTCTGTTTAAACTCTCCAACTGACAGTCACAACTGGGTTTAGAAGGAGAGGGCCTGTTTAAACTCTCCAACTGACAGTCACAACTGGGTTTAAAAGGAGAGGCTCTGTTTAAACTCTCCAACTGAAAGTCACAACTGGGTTTAGAAGGAGAGGCCCTGTTTAAACTCTCCAACTGAGTCACAACTGGGTTTAAAAGGAGAGGCCCTGTTTAAACTCTCCAACTGACAGTCACAACTGGGTTTAGAAGGAGAGGCTCTGTTTAAGCTCTCCAACTGACAGTCACAACTGGGTTTAGAAGGAGAGGCTCTGTTTAAACTCTCCAACTGACAGTCACAACTGGGTTTAGAAGGAAAGGCTCTGTTTAAACTCTCCAACTGACAGTCACAACTGGGTTTAGAAGGAAAGGCCCTGTTTAAACTCTCCAACTGACAGTCACAACTGGGTTTAGAAGGAGAGGCTCGGTTTAAACTCTCCAACTGACAGTCACAACTGGGTTTAGAAGGAGAGGGCCTGTTTTAGCTCTGGGATGAAATGGGATGAAAGGGAGAGGCAGACAGGAGAGGCAAGAGGTAGTTAAAAAGAGGAGGAAAAGAGGTGGGTATAGTAGGGTCAGGTGGGTATAGAAGGGTCAGGTGGGTATAGAAGGGTCAGGTGGGTATAGAAGGGTCAGGTGGGTATAGAAGGGTCAGGTGGGTATAGTAGGGTCAGGTGGGTATAGTAGTATCAGGTGGGTATAGTAGAATCAGGGTGGTATAGTAGGGTCAGGTTGGTATAGTAGGGTCAGGTGGGTATAGAAGGGTCAGGTGGGTATAGTAGGGTCTGGTGGGTATAGTAGTATCAGGTGGGTATAGAAGGGTGAGGTGGGTATAGTAGAGTCAGGTGGGTATAGTAGTATCAGGTGAGTATAGAAGGGTCAGGTGGGTATAGTAGGGTCAGGGTGGGTATAGTAGGGTCAGGTGGGTATAGTAGTATCAGGTGGGTATAGAAGGGTCAGGTGGGTATAGTAGGGTCAGGTTGGTATAGTAGTATCAGGTGGGTATAGAAGGGTCAGGTGGGTATAGTAGGGTCAGGTGGGTATAGTAGTATCAGGTTGGTATAGTAGGGTCAGGTGGGTATAGAAGGGTCAGGTGGGTATAGAAGGGTCAGGTGGGTATAGAAGGGTCAGGTGGGTAAAGAAGGGTCAGGTGGGTATAGTAGGGTCAGGTGGGTATAGTAGTATCAGGTGGGTATAGAAGGGTGAGGTGGGTATAGTAGAGTCAGGTGGGTATAGTAGTATCAGGTGGGTATAGTAGTATCAGGTGGGTATAGAAGGGTCAGGTGGGTATAGTAGTATCAGGTGGGTATAGAAGGGTGAGGTGGGTATAGTAGAGTCAGGTGGGTATAGTAGTATCAGGTGGGTATAGTAGTATCAGGTGGGTATAGTAGTATCAGGTGGGTATAGTAGTATCAGGGTGGTATAGTAGGGTCAGGTTGGTATAGTAGGGTCAGGTGGGTATAGAAGGGTCAGGTGGGTATAGTAGGGTCAGGTGGGTATAGTAGTATCAGGTGGGTATAGAAGGGTGAGGTGGGTATAGAAGTATCAGGTGGGTATAGTAGTATCAGGGTGGTATAGTAGGGTCAGGGTGGTATAGAAGGGTCAGGGTGGGTATAGTAGTATCAGGTGGGTATAGTAGGGTCAGGTGGGTGTAGTAGTATCAGGTGGGTATAGTAGTATCAGGTGGGTATAGAAGGGTCAGGTGGGTATAGAAGGGTCAGGTGGGTATAGAAGGGTCATGTGGGTATAGAAGGGTCATGTGGGTATAGAAGGGTCAGGTTGGGTATAGAAGGGTCAGGTTGGTAAAGTAGGGTCAGGTGGGTATAGAAGGGTCAGGTGGGTATAGAAGGGTCAGGTGGGTATAGAAGGGTCAGATGGGTATAGAAGGGTCAGGTTGGGTATAGAAGGGTCAGGTGGGTATAGAAGGGTCAGGTGGGTATAGTAGTATCAGGTTGGTATAGTAGGGTCAGGTGGGTATAGACGGGTCAGGTGGGTATAGAAGGGTCAGGTGGGTATAGAAGGGTCAGGTGGGTATAGAAGGGTCAGGTGGGTATAGAAGGGTCAGGTGGGTGTAGTAGGGTCAGGTGGGTATAGTAAAATCAGGTTGGTATAGTAGGGTCAGGTGGGTATAGTAGGGTCAGGTGGGTATAGTAGGGTCAGGTGGGTATAGTAGGGTCAGGTGGGTATAGTAGGGTCAGGTGGGTATAGTAGGGTCAGGGTGGGTATAGTAGTAGCAGGTGGGTATAGTAGGGTCAGGGTGGGTATAGTAGTATCAGGTGGGTATAGTAGGGTCAGGGTGGGTATAGAAGGGTCAGGGTGGGTATAGTAGGGTCAGGGTGGGTATAGTAGGGTCAGGGTGGGTATAGTAGTATCAGGTTGGTATAGAAGGGTCAGGGTTGGTATAGTAGTACCAGGTGGGTATAGTAGGGTCAGGGTGGGTATAGTAGTATCAGGTGGGTATAGTAGGGTCAGGTGGGTATAGTAGTATCAGGTGGGTATAGTAGTATCAGGTGGGTATAGTAGGGTCAGGGTGGGTATAGTAGGGTCAGGTGGGTATAGAAGGGTCAGGTGGGTATAGAAGGGTCAG
>NW_027258064.1:0-130000 GCF_045791955.1 Oncorhynchus clarkii lewisi | reverse complement strand
AGACAAAACATTTAGAATACCTGCTCTTTCCATGACACAGACTGACCAGTTAAAAGCTATGATCCCTTATTAAAATCACTTGTTAAATTCACTTCAATCTGTGAAGATGAAGGGGGAGACAGGTTTAAGAAGGACTATTAATTAAGTCTTGAGACAATTCAGACATGGATTGTGTATGTGTGCCTTTCAGAGGGTGAATTGGCAAGACAAAAAATGACCTTTTGAACGAGGTATGATAGTAGGTGACAGGCGCACCAGATTGTGTCAAGAACGCAGTTTCCTGTGTGTATCAAGAATGGTCCACCACTCAAAGGACATCCAGCCAAGTGGACACAACTGAGGGAATCATTGGAGTTAACACGAGCCAGCATCCCTGTGGAATTCTTTCCACACCTTGTAGAGTCCTCTGCTCCGACAAATGTAAACTGTTCTGAGGGCAAAAGGGGGTGCAACTCAATATGATGAAGGTGTTTCTAATGTGTGCTGTACTCTGTGTACACCATTCACAATATCCACCATTCACAATACTGCATTCACAAAACAATGTTCACACCATTCACAATCTACACCATTCACAATACTATGTTCACAAAACAATGTTCACACAATTCACAATATCCACCATTCACAATACTACATTCACGAAAAAATGTTCACACCATTCACAATATACACCATTCACAATACTACGTTCACAAAACAATGTTCACACCATTCACAATATCCACCATTCACAATACTACATTCACTAAAAAATGTTCACACCATTCACAATCTACACCATTCACAATACTACGTTCACAAAACAATGTTCACACCATTCATAATATCCACCATTCACAATATCCACCATTCACAATATCCACCATTCACAATACTACATTCACAAAACAATGTTCACACCATTCATAATATCCACCATTCACAATATCCACCATTCACAATACTACATTCACAAAACAATGTTCCACACCATTCACAATATCCACCATTCACAATATCCACCATTCACAATATCCACCATTCACAATACTACGTTCACAAAACAATGTTCAAACCTGAACAAAATGAATGGCCAAGAGATCCATTAATGGAATTGTAGGTTATTTATTAGGGAACACCATGCAGAGTGTCAGGTTTTTTATTAGGGAACACCATGCAGAGTGTCAGGTTATTTATTAGGGAACACCATGCAGAGTGTCAGGTTATTTATTAGGGAACACCATGCAGAGTGTCAGGTTATTTATTAGGGAACACCATGCAGAGTGTCAGGTTATTTATCAGGGAACACCATGCAGAGTGTCAGGTTATTTATTAGGGAACACCATGCAGAGTGTCAGGTTATTTATTAGGGAACACCATGCAGAGTGTCAGGTTATTTACTAGGGATCACCATGCAGAGTGTCAGGTTATTTATTAGGGAACATGCAGAGTGTCAGGTTATTTATTAGGGAACACCATGCAGAGTGTCAGGTTATTTATTAGAGAACACCATGCAGAGTGTCAGGTTATTTATTAGGGAACACCATGCAGAGTGTCAGGTTATTTATTAGGGAACACCATGCAGAGTGTCAGGTTATTTATTAGGGAACACCTTGCAGAGTGTCAGGTTATTTATTAGGGAATATGCAGAGTGTCAGGTTATTTATTAGGGAACACCATGCAGAGTGTCAGGTTATTTATTAGGGAACACCATGCAGAGTGTCAGGTTATTTATTAGGGAACACCATGAGTGTCAGGTTATTTATTAGGGAACACCATGCAGAGTGTCAGGTTATTTATTAGGGAACACCATGCAGAGTGTCAGGTTATTTATTAGGGAACACCATGCAGAGTGTCAGGTTATTTATTAGGGAACACCATGCAGAGTGTCAGGTTATTTATTAGGGAACACCATGCAGAGTGTCAGGTTATTTATTAGGGAACACCATGCAGAGTGTCAGGTTATTTATTAGGGAACACCATGCAGAGTGTCAGGTTATTTATTAGGGAACGCCATCTCAGTCTCTGTGAACAGTCTTCCTTCTGACCCAGCAGGCTCAGTCTCTCTCAACAGTCTTCCTTCTGAACCATCAGTCTCAGTCTCTGTCAACAGTCTTCCTTCTGACCCAGTCTGTCTGTCAACAGTCTTCCTTCTGACCCAGCAGTCTCAGTCTCTGTGAACAGTCTTCCTTCTGACCCAGCAGTCTCAGTCTCTGTGAACAGTCTTCCTTCTGACCCAACAGGCTCAGTCTCTGTCAACAGTCTTCCTTCTTAACCATCAGTCTCAGTCTCTGTCAACAGTCTTCCTTCTGACCCAGTCTGTCTGTCAACAGTCTTCCTTCTGACCCAGCAGTCTCAGTCTCTGTGAACAGTCTTCCTTCTGACCCAGCAGTCTCAGTCTCTGTCAACAGTCTTCCTTCTAACCCAGCAGTCTGTCTGTCAACAGTCTTCCTTCTAACCCTGTCTGTCTGTCTGTCTGTCAACAGTCTTCCTTCTGACCCAGCAGTCTCAGTCTCTGTCAACAGTCTTCCTTCGGACCAGTCTGTCTGTGAACAGTCTTCCTTCTGACCCAGCAGTCTCAGTCTCTGTCAACAGTCTTCCTTCTGACCTAGCAGTCTGTCTGTCAACAGTCTTCCTTCTGACCCAGCAGTCTCAGTCTCTGTCAACAGTCTTCCTTCTGACCTAGCAGTCTGTCTGTCAACAGTCTTCCTTCTCACCCAGCAGTCTCAGTCTCTATGAACATGGCATGCAGGATTATGTAGGCCTAGTTCAAGGTTCCCTCCATGTTTCAATCTGTCATCTAATGTGAACTGTAACCCCTATTGGGTCACTAGACATTCATTCACAGCCATATGTTGGCATCACCAGGCGGGAGCACACTGCCCCCCTCACATTCACAGCCCCTCAAAGGGCTCAGGAATCTAACACTTTGTTTTAACACCCTTTAACCCAAACACTACCAGCCGCTTCAATAAGTGAAGGATTAAGGGCTGAGGAGCAGTGTAAATGAACACACAGCTTTCCATCTTCTCTCTGCTCAATGCAACATTACCAAAGTCTTACCAAGATCAACCGGGACATTTCAACTAGACAGGAAGTTGAAGGTCATTTCTGTTTCTAGTTACTCCATTTTGACTTGTAGTGTTTAACAAGAGATTGAGATAAATCCCATGTTTTAGGAGAAATACACTCTGAGTGATACAACAATGTTTAGGGGACAAAACATATCAGCCATAATGTTGTGACATATTGTTCAACGTACAATAAACACCACATGTCAGTCTAATATGGTCTGTTGTGGTCTCACACCATAATAACACTGTGGTCTGTTGTGGTCTCACTCCATAATAACACTGGTCTGTTGTGGTCTCACACCATAATAACACTGTGGTCTGTTGTGGTTTCACTCCATAATAACACTGGTCTGTTGTGGTCTCACACCATAATAACACTGGTCTGTTGTGGTCTCACTCCATAATAACACTGGTCTGTTGTGGTCTCACACCATAATAACACTGTGGTCTGTTGTGGTCTCACACCATAATAACACAGTGGTCTGTTGTGGTCTCACACCATAATAACACTGTGGTCTGTTGTGGTCTCACACCAAAATAACACTGGTCTGTTGTGGTCTCACTCCATAATAACACTGTGGTCTGTTGTGGTCTCACTCCGTAATAACACTGTGGTCTGTTGTGGTCTCACTCCATAATAACACTGTGGTCTGTTGTGGTCTCACACCATAATAACACTGGTCTGTTGTGGTCTCACACCATAATAACACTGTGGTCTGTTGTGGTTTCACACCATAATAACACTGGTCTGTTGTGGTCTCACTCCATAATAACACTGGTCTGTTGTGGTCTCACTCCATAATAACACTGGTCTGTTGTGGTCTCACACCATAATAACACTGGTCTGTTGTGGTCTCACACCATAATAACACTGTGGTCTGTTGTGCTCTCACACTGTAATAACACTGTGGTCTGTTGTGGTCTCACACCGTAAGAACAACCAGTTAGCTGATAAATGCTTCCTCTACAGCTCATATCAGCGGCCAGGGGAGGGAAGTTGTTTTTCTCTTGGTTCATCTGTGAACTTTTTATTCCCGTTGATAAACAGACTGTGTTTTCTCCATATTTCTATCAGCCAGGAAGATGCTGCTATCAGGAAAAATGAAGAGGAGAGCTGAGTAATGAAGTGAGCTGTGATAGGAAACTACCTGATAACACTGTCATATAATACATTATATTAGGACTTAACATTCTGCAGGAGGAACACAGAGGGAAGAGAGAGGAGACTTTTCCTTTGGTTCAGATGATCTCTCCTCTCCTCTACTGGGGTTCTACACGCTGCTTAGGAAGGTAGTATTCAGACTAGGTAGGCTAGATAGTTTGTATTCAGGTTAGGTAGTTAGTATACAGACTAGGTAGGTTAGGTAGTTAGTATTCCGACTAGGTAGGTTAGGTAGATAGTATACAGACTAGGTAGGTTGGGTAGTTAGTATTCAGACTAGGTAGGCTAGGTAGTTAGTTTCAGACTAGGTAGGCTAAATAGTTAGTATTCAGGTTAGGTAGTTAGTATACAGACTAGGTAGGTTAGGTAGTTAGTATTCAGACTAGGTAGGTTAGGTAGATAGTATTCAGACTAGGTAGGTTAGGTAGTTAGTATTCAGACTAGGTAGGCTAGGTAGTTAGTATTCAGACTAGGTGGTTAGTATTCAGACTAGGTAGTTAGTATTCAGACTAGGCAGATTAGGTAATTAGTATTCAGGTTAGGTAGTTAGTATACAGACTAGGTAGGTTAGGTAGTTAGTATTCAGGCTAGGTGGGCTAGATAGTTAGTATTCAGGCTAGGTAGTTAGTATTCAGACTAGGTAGGTTAGGTAGATAGTATTCAGGTTATGTAGTTAGTATTCAGACTAGGTAGTCTAGGTAGTTAGTTTTCAGAATAGGTAGGTTAGGTATTTAGTATTCAGACTAGGTCGGTTAGGTAGTTAGTATTCAGGCTAGGTAGTTAGAATTCAGACTAGGTAGAATAGGTAGTTAGTATTCAGACTAGGTAGGTTAGGTATTTAGTATTCAGACTAGGTAGGTTAGGTAGTTAGAATTCAGGCTAGGTAGTTAGAATTCAGACTAGGTAGGCTAGGTAGTTAGTATTCAGACTAGGTAGGTTAGGTATTTAGTATTCAGACTAGGTAGGTTAGGTAGTTAGTATTCAGGCTAGGCAGTTAGAATTCAGACTAGGTAGGTTAGGTAGATAGTATTCAGGATAGGAAGTTTGTATTCAGACTAGGTAGGTTAGGTAGATAGTATTCAGGTTATGTAGTTAGTATTCAGACTAGGTAGGTTAGGTAGATAGTATTCAGGTTAGGTAGTTATTATTCAGACTAGGTAGGTTAGGTAGATAGTATTCCGGTTAGGTAGGTTAGATAGTTAGTATTCAGGTTAGGTAGTTAGAATTCAGACTAGGTAGGCTAGTTAGTTAGTATTCAGACTAGGTAGGATAGGTAGTCTGTATTCAGACTAGGTAGGTTAGGTGGATAGTATTCAGGCTAGGTAGGACAGATAGTTAGTATTCAGGTTAGGTAGTTGGAATTCAGACTAGGTAGGCTAGATAGTTAGTATTCAGGTTAGGTAGTTAGTATACAGACTAGGTAGGTTAGGTAGTTAGTATTCAGACTAGGTGGGTTAGATAGTTAGTATTCAGGTTAGGTAGTTAGAATTCAGACTAGGTAGTCTAGGTATTTAGTATTCAGACTAGGTAGGTTAGGTATTTAGTATTCAGACTAGGTAGGTTAGGTAGTTAGTATTCAGGCTAGGTAGTTAGTATTCAGAATAGGTAGGTTAGGTAGATAGTATTCAGGTTATGTAGTTAGTATTCAGACTAGGTAGGTAAGGTAGATAGTATTCAGGTTAGGTAGTTATTATTCAGACTAGGTAGGTTAGGTAGATAGTATTCAGGTTAGGTAGGTTAGATAGTTAGTATTCAGGTTAGGTAGTTGGAATTCAGACTAGGTAGGCTAGGTAGTTAGTATTCAGACTAGGTAGGACAGATAGTTAGTATTCAGGTTAGGTAGTTGGAATTTCAGACTAGGTAGGCTAGGTAGTTAGTATTCAGACTAGGTAGGTTAGGTATTTAGTATTCAGACTAGATAGGTTAGGTAGTTAGTATTCAGGCTAGGTAGTTCGAATTCAGACTAGGTAGAATAGGTAATTAGTATTCAGACTAGGTAGGTTAGGTATTTAGTATTCAGAATAGGTAGGTTAGGTAGTTAGTATTCAGGCTAGGTAGTTAGAATTCAGACTAGGTAGGTTAGGTAGATAGTATTCAGGATAGGTAGTTTGTATTCAGACTAGGTAAGTTAGGTAGATAGTATTCAGGTTATGTAGTTAGTATTCAGACTAGGTAGGTTAGGTAGATAGTATTCAGGTTAGGTAGTTATTATTCAGACTAGGTAGGTTAGGTAGATAGTATTCCGGTTAGGTAGTTAGAATTCAGACTAGGTAGGCTAGTTAGTTAGTATTCAGACTAGGTAGGATAGGTAGTTAGTATTCAGACTAGGTAGTTTAGGTAGTTAGTATTCAGACTAGGTAGGTTAGGTAGTTAGTTTTCAGGCTAGGTAGTTAGAATTCAGACTAGGTAGGCTAGGTAGTTAGTATCAGACTAGGTCGGTTAGGTATTTAGTATTCAGACTAGGTAGGTTAGGTAGATAGTATTCAGGTTATGTAGTTAGTATTCAGACTAGGTAGGTTAGGTAGATAGTATTCAGGTTAGGTAGTTAGCATTCAGACTAGGTAGGTTAGGTAGTTAGTATTCGGGTTAGGTAGTTAGTATTCAGACAAAGTAGGTTAGGTAGTTAGTATTCGGGTTAGGTAGTTCGTTTTCGGACTAGGTAGGTTAGGTAGTTAGTATTCAGGCTAGGTAGGCTAGGTAGTTAGTATTAATACTAGGTTGGTTAGGTAGTTAGTATTCAGAATCGGTAGGTTAGGTAGTTAGTATTCAGGCTAGATATGTTAGGTAGTTATTATTCAGGCACGGTGGAGGTGCTACGGAAGTAGCGTTCCATGTCCATCTTGGGCTGACTATTTCATTACATAAACCAAACTGTTGCGTGCCATGTCATTGGCAGTGCAGTTGGGCGTCAGATTGCTGTATCATATGATGCGTTTAGCTGACAGTATAAACACCTATCCAGGCAATGTGGCCACAGGCTTTCGGCAAGAGTCTGCAATTAGGTCAGCTTGGACTGGTCAGACTGGGACATAGCCATGTCCTTATTGGCCTGATCCCCCAGCCCAGCCTGACCCCCAGCCCAGCCTGACCTCCAGCCCAGTCTCCCTCATCCCCCAGCCTGACCCCCAGCCCAGTCTCCCTCATCCCCAGCCTGACCCGCAGCCCAGTCTCCCTCATCCCCCAGCCCAGCCTGACCCCCAGCCCAGTCTTCCTCATCCCCCAGCCTAGCCTGACCCCCAGCCCAGTCTCCCTCATCCCCCAGCCCAGCCTGACCCCCAGCCCAGTCTCCCTCATCCCCCAGCCCAGCCTGACCCCCAGCCCAGCCTGACCCCCAGCCCAGTCTCCCTCACCACCCAGCCCATCCTCCCAGACGGAGGAAGTATGAATGCCCAGACAGGATGAGGTAATTAATCATGGAGGTATGAAGCCTGTTGAAGCCTGTCAGAACACCTCCCCTGTACCGTACCATGTGATTGGTTAACACGTTCCTCCTCCCTCTACAGTTGTCCAGGTCTCCAGCTCTACCGTACCATGTGATTGGTTAACACGTTCCTCCTCCCCGCTACAGTTGTCCAGGTCTCCAGCTTTACCGTACCATGTGATTGGTTAACACGTTCCTCCTCCCTCTACAGTTGTCCAGGTCTCCAGCTCTACCGTACCATGTGATTGGTTAACACGTTCCTCCTCCCTCTACAGTTGTCCAGGTCTCCAGCTCTACCGTACCATGTGATTGGTTAACACGTTCCTCCTCCCCTCTACAGTTGTCCAGGTCTCCAGCTCTACCGTACCATGTGATTGGTTAACATGTTCCGCCTCCCCTCTACAGTTGTCCAGGTCTCCAGCTCTACCGTACCATGTGATTGGTTAACATGTTCCTCCTCCCTCTACAGTTGTCCAGGTCTCCAGCTCTATCGTACCATGTGATTGGTTAAGACGTTCCTCCTCCCCTCTACAGTTGTCCAGGTCTCCAGCTCTACCGTACCATGTGATTGGTTAACACGTTCCTCCTCCCTTTCTCCTCCAATTTAGTTGTTCATTGTAATTATTTTGCCAATATGGCCTATTTATTGCCTTACCTCCCTAATTTGCACACACTGTATATAGACTTTTCTGTTGTGTAATTGACTGTACATTTGTTTATTCCATGTGTAACTCTGTGTTATTGTTTGTGTCGCACTGCTTTGCTTTATCTTGGCCAGGTCGCAGTTGTAAATGAGAACTTGTTCTCAACTGGCCTACCTGGTTAAATAAAGGGTTAGGGTTATATATATATATAAATACCTGGTTAAATAAAGGTGAAATAAAAATAGAAATACACTTGTCAAGGTCTCAAGCTCTACCATACCATGTGATTGGTTAACACGTTCCTCCTCCCTCTACAGTTGTCCAGGTCTCCAGCTCTACCGTACCATGTGATTGGTTAACACGTTCCTCCTCCCTCTACAGTTGTCCAGGTCTCCAGCTCTACCGTACCATGTGATTGGTTAACACGTTCCTCCTCCCTCTACAGTTGTCCAGGTCTCCAGCTCTTCTCTATCATGTGATTGGTTAACATGTTCCTCCTCCCTCTACAGTTGTCCAGGTCTCCAGCTCTACCGTACCATGTGATTGGTTAACACGTTCCTCCTCCCTCTACAGTTGTCCAGGTCTCCAGCTCTACCGTACCATGTGATTGGTTAACACGTTCCTCCTCCCCTCTACAGTTGTCCAGGTCTCCAGCTCTACCGTACCATGTGATTGGTTAACATGTTCCTCCTCCCTCTACAGTGGTCCAGGTCTCCAGCTCTACCGTACCATGTGATTGGTTAACACGTTCCTCCTCCCTCTACAGTTGTCCAGGTCTCCAGCTCTTCTCTATCATGTGATTGGTTAACATGTTCCTCTGTTTCAACGTGGTCCAACGTTCTTTACCTCTAAGGTTGGCTCTAAATACTGTGTGTGTGTGTGTGTGTGTGTGTATGTGTGTGTGTGTGTGTGTGTGTGTGTGTGTGTGTGTGTGTGTGTGTGTGTGTGTCCTGTGCTCTGAGCTGACCCTGGTCCCACTGGAGCTCCCCTCCTAATTACCACCCACAGCCCCAACACAAGTCTTTCACTCACTCTCTCTCTCTTTCATTCTATCTCTCTCTTCCTCCCTCTCACAGCGACCAGCCCAGCCCCCTCTCTTCCTCACTCTCAAAGGGACCAGCCCAGCCCCTTCTCTTCCTCCCTCTCACAGGGACCAGCCCAGCCCCCTCTCTTCCTCCCTCTCACAGGGACCAGCCCAGCCCCCTCTCTTCCTCCCTCTCACAGGGACCAGCCCAGCCCCCTCTCTTCCTCACTCTCACAGGGACCAGCCCAGCCCCCTCTCTTCCTCACTCTCACAGGGACCAGCTGTCTGGCTGTCTGGCTGTCTGACTGTCTGACTGTCTGGCTGTCTGGCTGTCTGACTGTCTGGCTGTCTGGCTGGCTGACTGCAGTGACTGTCTGGCTGGCAGACTGGGAGAAAACAGCCAACGGAGCCTAACCCCAATATGTTAACCAAAGACTTACTGCCAAAACAAAGTGATTGTCTTCAAACATGCAAATTATAATGTTTTGTTTTTTAACCAGGCAAGTCAGTTAATTAAGAACTAATTATTATTTACAATGACGGTCTAGGAACAGTGAGTTAACTGGTCTAGGAACAGTCAGTTAACTGGTCTAGGAACAGTCAGTTAACTGGTCTAGGAACAGTCAGTTAACTGGTCTAGGAACAGTCAGTTAACTGGTCTAGGAACAGTGAGTTAACTGGTCTAGGAACAGTGGGTTAACTGGTCTAGGAACAGTGAGTTAACTGGTCTAGGAACAGTGAGTTAACTGGTCTAGGAACAGTGAGTTAACTGGTCTAGGAACAGTCAGTTAACTGGTCTAGGAACAGTCAGTTAACTGGTCTAGGAACAGTGAGTTAACTGCCTTGTTCAGGGGCAGAACGACAGATGTTTACCTTGTCAGCTCTGGGATTCAATCTAGCAACCTTTCGTTTACTGGCCCAACGCTCTAACCACTGGGCTACTTGCCGCCCTGCTGCTGCTGGGTTTAAACTTTAAATTATAGTTATTTTTAAAAAACATAGTTATTTCTCAATTCTTGGTTAACCACAGGATCCTGTGATATCTAAAAGCAGAATAGTAATTTAACTGGGGTTTTTATTACGTGGTCTGTCAGTCTGCTCGTCTGGCTAGCAAAGACAGAAGTAGCATCACTCAGGTGAGTTATAATGATGTGCTGTTTTCCTGAATATGAGTGGGTCAACTGTCATTATCACCATAGGTCATCCATGTATGAATGTGCCTTATTCAGAGAGATCCACTGGTCTCCAGTCTGGTCCCACATAGCAGCTGAGAGGTGACTCAAGAGAGGGGAGAGACCAGGAAGGAACAAGCCAGGAGACTGAAGAGAGGGGAGAGACCAGGAAGGAACAAGCCAGGAGACTGAAGAGAGGGGAGAGACCAGGAAGGAACCAGCCAGGAGACTGAAGAGAGGGGAGAGACCAGGAAGGAACAAGCCAGGAGACTGAAGAGAGGGGGGAGACCAGGAAGGAACCAGCCAGGAGACTGAAGAGAGGGGAGAGACTAGGAAGGAACAAGCCAGGAGACTGAAGAGAGGGGAGAGACCAGGAAGGAACCTCCTCCTCCTCCAGTGTAGTTAGCTGCTGTAGCCCTCCTCCTCCTCCTCCAGTGTAGTTAGCTGTTGTAGCCCTCCTCCTCCTCCTCCTCCAGTGTAGTTAGCCGGCGGCTCCCCCTCTCCTCCTCCTCCAGTGTAGTTAGCCGGCGGCTCCCCCTCTCCTCCTCCGCCATTGTAGTTAGCCGGCGGCTCCCCCTCTCCTCCTCCTCCAGTGTAGTTAGCCGGCGGCTCCCCCTCTCCTCCTCCTCCAGTGTAGTTAGCCGGCGGCTCCCCCTCTCCTCCTCCTCCAGTGTAGTTAGCCGGCGGCTCCCCCTCTCCTCCTCCTCCATTGTAGTTAGCCGGCGGCTCCCCCTCTCCTCCTCCTCAATTGTAGTTAGCCGGCGGCTCCCCCTCTCCTCCTCCTCCTCCTCCTCCTCCTCCTCCTCCTCCAGTGTAGTTAGCCAGCGGCTCCCCCTCTCCTCCTCCTCCTCCAGTGTAGTTAGCCGGCGGCTCCCCCTCTCCTCCTCCTCCAGTGTAGTTAGCCGGCGGCTCCCCCTCTCCTCCTCCTCCTCTTCCTCCTCCTCCTCCTCCAGTGTAGTTAGCCAGCGGCTCCCCCTCTCCTCCTCCTCCAGTGTAGTTAGCCGGCGGCTCCCCCTCTCCTCCTCCTCCAGTGTAGTTAGCCTGCGGCTCCCCCTCTCCTCCTCTTCCAGTGTAGTTAGCCAGCGGCTCCCCCTCTCCTCCTCCTCCAGTGTAGTTAGCCGGCGGCTCCCCCTCTCATCCTCCTCCAGTGTAGTTAGCCGGCGGCTCCCCCTCTCCTCCTCCTCCAGTGTAGTTAGCCGGCGGCTCCCCCTCTCCTCCTCCTCCAGTCTAGTTAGCCAGCGGCTCCCCCTCTCCTCCTCCTCCAGTGTAGTTAGCCAGCGGCTCCCCCTCTCCTCCTCCTCCAGTGTAGTTAGCCGGCGGCTCCCCCTCTCCTCCTCCTCCTCCTCCTCCTCCTCCTCCTCCTCCTCCTCCTCCTCCTCCTCCTCCAGTGTAGTTAGCCAGCGGCTCCCCCTCTCCTCCTCCACCTCCTCCTCCTCCTCCTCCTCCTCCTCCTCCTCCTCCTCCTCCTCCAGTGTAGTTAGCCGGCGTCTCCCCCTCTCCTCCTCCTCCAGTGTAGTTAGCCAGCGGCTCCCCCTCTCCTCCTCCTCCTCCTCCTCCAGTGTAGTTAGCCAGCGGCTCCCCCTCTCCTCCTCCTCCTCCTCCTCCTCCTCCTCCTCCTCCTCCTCCTCCTCCTCCTCCAGTGTAGTTAGCCAGCGGCTCCCCCTCTCCTCCTCCTCCTCCCCCTCTCTTCCTCCTCCAGTGTAGTTAGCCGGCGGCTCCCCTTCTCCTCCTCCTCCAGTGTAGTTAGCCAGCGGCTCCCCCTCTCCTCCTCCTCCTCTTCCTCCTCCTCCTCCTCCTCCAGTGTAGTTAGCCAGCGGCTCCCCCTCTCCTCCTCCTCCAGTGTAGTTAGCCGGCGGCTCCCCCTCTCCTCCTCCTCCAGTGTAGTTAGCCGGCGGCTCCCCCTCTCCTCCTCCTCCAGTGTAGTTAGCCAGCGGCTCCCCCTCTCCTCCTCCTCCAGTGTAGTTAGCCGGCGGCTCCCCCTCTCCTCCTCCTCCAGTGTAGTTAGCCAGCGGCTCCCCCTCTCCTCCTCCTCCAGTGTAGTTAGCCGGCGGCTCCCCCTCTCCTCCTCCTCCAGTGTAGTTAGCCGGCGGCTCCCCCTCTCCTCCTCCTCCTCTTCCTCCTCCTCCTCCTCCAGTGTAGTTAGCCAGCGGCTCCCCCTCTCCTCCTCCTCCAGTGTAGTTAGCCGGCGGCTCCCCCTCTCCTCCTCCTCCAGTGTAGTTAGCCTGCGGCTCCCCCTCTCCTCCTCTTCCAGTGTAGTTAGCCAGCGGCTCCCCCTCTCCTCCTCCTCCAGTGTAGTTAGCCGGCGGCTCCCCCTCTCATCCTCCTCCAGTGTAGTTAGCCGGCGGCTCCCCCTCTCCTCCTCCTCCAGTGTAGTTAGCCGGCGGCTCCCCCTCTCCTCCTCCTCCAGTGTAGTTAGCCAGCGGCTCCCCCTCTCCTCCTCCTCCAGTGTAGTTAGCCAGCGGCTCCCCCTCTCCTCCTCCTCCAGTGTAGTTAGCCGGCGGCTCCCCCTCTCCTCCTCCTCCTCCTCCTCCTCCTCCTCCTCCTCCTCCTCCTCCTCCTCCTCCTCCTCCTCCTCCTCCTCCAGTGTAGTTAGCCAGCGGCTCCCCCTCTCCTCCTCCACCTCCTCCTCCTCCTCCTCCTCCTCCTCCTCCTCCTCCTCCTCCTCCTCCAGTGTAGTTAGCCGGCGTCTCCCCCTCTCCTCCTCCTCCAGTGTAGTTAGCCGGCGGCTCCCCCTCTCCTCCTCCTCCTCCTCCTCCAGTGTAGTTAGCCAGCGGCTCCCCCTCTCCTCCTCCTCCTCCTCCTCCTCCTCCTCCTCCTCCTCCTCCTCCTCCTCCTCCTCCTCCTCCTCCTCCTCCTCCAGTGTAGTTAGCCAGCGGCTCCCCCTCTCCTCCTCCTCCTCCCCCTCTCTTCCTCCTCCAGTGTAGTTAGCCGGCGGCTCCCCTTCTCCTCCTCCTCCAGTGTAGTTAGCCAGCGGCTCCCCCTCTCCTCCTCCTCCTCTTCCTCCTCCTCCTCCTCCTCCAGTGTAGTTAGCCAGCGGCTCCCCCTCTCCTCCTCCTCCAGTGTAGTTAGCCGGCGGCTCCCCCTCTCCTCCTCCTCCAGTGTAGTTAGCCGGCGGCTCCCCCTCTCCTCCTCCTCCAGTGTAGTTAGCCAGCGGCTCCCCCTCTCCTCCTCCTCCAGTGTAGTTAGCCGGCGGCTCCCCCTCTTCTCCTCCTCCAGTGTAGTTAGCCAGCGGCTCCCCCTCTCCTCCTCCTCCAGTGTAGTTAGCCGGCGGCTCCCCCTCTCCTCCTCCTCCAGTTTAGTTAGCCAGCGGCTCCCCAGGGCCTCCAGTTAATTATCATTACTGATGTTCAGTGAAGTGGCTGAGCAGAATAATGAACTCACCTGAGACAAACTAAATGAACCCCTTTCCTGTCTGTTATCCATTCTTCTGCTAACACCTCCTGCATCAGGGGACCTATTATAAACATCTATTAACCGTTAATACACTGACATTCCTCTCGCTATGCTAACATCTGATCAGAGACCAGACGATGCTGTTTTGGGGGACGTAACCAGCATGCTCCTTCTCAATAAATACAGACTACACACGGAAGTAGTTTTTACAAGAGATTACAGTCTGACCTGCAGCAATATTGTAGGGTATGCATCACTCATACAATGATCTCTATAGAATGATATGATGATCTCTATAGAATGATATGATTATCTCTATAGAATGATATGATGATCTCTATAGAATGATATGATGATCTCTATAGAATGATATGATGATCTATATAGAATGATATGATGATCTGTACAGAATGATATGATGATCTCTATAGAATGATATGATGATCTCTGCAGAATGATATGATGATCTATATAGAATGATATGATGATCTCTATAGAATGATATGATGATCTGTATGGAATGATATGATGATCTGTATAGAATGATATGATGATCTCTACAGAATGATATGATGACCTGTACAGAATGATATGATGATCTGTACAGAATGATATGATGATCTGTATAGAATGATATGATGATCTGTATAGAATGATATGATGATCTCTACAGAATGATATGATGACCTGTACAGAATGATATGATGACCTGTACAGAATGATATGATGATCTGTACAGAATGATATGATGATCTGTATAGAATGATATGATGATCTATATAGAATGATATGATGATCGATATAGAATGATATGATGATCTATATGGAATGATATGATGATCTCTATATAATGATATGATGATCTCTGCAGAATGATATGATGATCTCTATAGAATGATATGATGATTTCTATAGAATGATATGATGATCTCTATCGAATGATATGATGATCTCTATAGAATGATATGATGATCTCTGCAGAATGATATGATGATCTATATAGAATGATATGATGATCTCTATAGAATGATATGATGATCTGTATAGAATCATATGATGATTTCTATAGAATGATATGATGATCTATATAGAATGATGTGATGATCTGTATAGAATGATATGATGATCTCTACAGAATGATATGATAATCTATAAAGAATGATATGATGATCTATATAGAATGATATGATGATCTCTATAGAATGATATGATGATCTATATGGAATGATATGATGATCTATATAGAATGATATGATGTGATGTTCTGTATAGAATGATATGATGATCTGTATAGAATGATATGATGATCTCTATAGAATGACGTGATGATCTATATAGAATGATGTGATGATCTCTATAGAATGATATGATGATCTGTATAGAATGATACGATGATCGATATAGAATTATATGATGATCTATATAGAATGATTTGATGATCTGTATAGAATCATATGATGATCTATATAGAATGATTTGATGATCTGTATAGAATCATATGATGATCTATATAGAATGATATGATGATCTATATAGAATGATTTGATGATCTATATAGAATGATATGATGATCTCTATAGAATGATATGATGATCTGTATAGAATCATATGATAATCTATATAGAATGATATGATGATCTATATAGAATGATTTGATGATCTATATAGAATGATATGATGATCTGTATAGAATCATATGATGATCTATATAGAATGATTTGATGATCTATATAGAATGATATGATGATCTATATAGAATCATATGATGATCTGTATAGAATCATATGATGATCTATATGGAATGATATGATGATCTATATAGAATCATATGATGATCTATATTAACACGCTAAATGTGATGTTTCTGTAAAAATATCTAATAAGGCTGACTGAACCTTCTAATGTTATCTGTGTTATGATCAGAAAGGATCAGAGATTAATTTCAGACTGATTAAATCCATAGTCATAACAGAGTCTCCATTACCGATGATTGAACTGAGATCTTTTAAGCCTGTTACACTGGCAGAGCTCATCACTTGTGAACAGATTACAGAGAGATGAGGAGACTCTGCACAAAGGAAGTGAACTAGCTTGTGAGAGCAGAAATACCAATGCACTTTTATAAAGCTATCCGGGCCCTCCGGTACATATTAGATGTCATACATATGAGTGTTTTAGGTACTTATTTCTATTTAACCCTACATTTTACCAGGTAAATTGACTAAGAACATTCTCTTAGTTACAGGTGAGAGGAGGTGGGATGAACGAACCAATTGGAAGCCGGGGATGATTAAGGTGGCCATGATGATATTGTTTGATTTGATTTGATTCATTAGGGTCCCCATTAGCCAACGCCAATGGAGACAGTATGAGGGCCTGATTGGGAATTTAGCCAAGACACTACTCTTACAATACGTGTCATGGTATCGTAGTGATCACAGAGAGTCAGGACACCCGTTTAACGTCCCATCAGAGACAGAGGTACCTCTGACCAGATAACAGTTCCAGTCTCAGTAGCTATATCGAAGTGTGGTGTTTTTAGAGAATAGCGGCTGTTTACCTCTCTAGATTAGATGAGTTTAATAGTCACATGCACAGGGTCACATATGTAATTGCAGGGTACAGTGAAAGAGTTCAGCTCCGAGCTCCAACAGTGGAGGAAAAAAGAGAAGTGAATGTAACAATACAAATACTAATAGATAACAGCTCCAGTCTCAGCAGAGACAGAGGTACATCTGACCAGATAACAGCTCCAGTCTCAGCAGAGACAGAGGTACCTCTGACCAGATAACAGCTCCAGTCTCAGCAGAGACAGAGCAGATACAGAGGTACCTCTGACCAGATAACAGCTCCAGTCTCAGTAGAGACAGAGCAGAGACAGAGGTACCTCTGACCAGATAACAGCTCCAGTCTCAGCAGAGACAGTGCAGAGACAGAGGTACCTCTGACCAGATAACAGCTCCAGTCTCAGTAGAGACAGAGCACAGACAGAGGTACCTCTGACCAGATAACAGCTCCAGTCTCAGCAGAGACAGAGCAGAGACAGAGGTACCTCTGACCAGATAACAGCTCCAGTCTCAGCAGAGACAGAGCAGAGACAGAGGTATCTCTGACCAGATAACAGCTCCAGTCTCAGCAGAGACAGAGGTACCTCTGACCAGATAACAGCTCCAGTCTCAGCAGAGACAGAGGTACCTCTGACCAGATAACAGCTCCAGTCTCAGCAGAGACAGAGCAGAGACAGAGGTACCTCTGACCAGATAACAGCTCCAGTCTCAGCAGAGACAGAGGTACCTCTGACCCGATAACAGCTCCAGTCTCAGCAGAGCCTGAGCAGAGACAGAGGCAGGTGACATCTATCTGGAGGCCGGGAGACCCACTGTGGCTTCACCACTAAACAGACATCATTACAACATCATGGAGTCAATCTAAACCAGGCCATCCAGACTGGAACAAGCCACTATCGTTAGCTGTGTCTTTCCTGCTTCACTTCATTAGGAAGACATGTGTATTTATATTACTTACACCAATAGAGGGAAACTAAAAAACCTCCTCTTTATTCAAGTTGACTTGAGGCAAAAATAAATACAAACTTAAAATTATTTCATTTCAACGGCAATGTCTGGTAAATTCTGTT
Organism: Oncorhynchus clarkii lewisi; assembly: GCF_045791955.1. Classification (NCBI taxonomy): domain Eukaryota; kingdom Metazoa; phylum Chordata; class Actinopteri; order Salmoniformes; family Salmonidae; genus Oncorhynchus; species Oncorhynchus clarkii. The sequence continues at coordinate 112,491 of NW_027258064.1, read as the reverse complement.
GGAAACACCCCCCGAGGAAGCTGTTTTTAAACGGAGGAGTGGTTTGGAGTGGAGAGCCACTCTCAGTAGTGAATAATACCTTATTACACTAAACCCTACACCCTCTGTGTAATGATGTCATAAAACAGTCATCTGTTTAGAATGACCATCTGAATGATCTGTGTGTATTAATGTTTAACCTTCAGCTCCTCTAACCTCCTTTAATTAGACACTAATACCCCATCATCATCGCCCTGGAAGAAACTAGCCGTGACCAAACCAAACGGACCCCAGCTATGCTGCTAATTCCTGACGCAATTAGCTTTTCATGTTGAGAGATTTAGCTGATTATCTGCACAATTTCACACCGTTTTTATGCAGTTCTGCCTTTACAGAACATCTGGTTAATTCTGCCTTTACAGAACGTCTGGTTCATTCTGCCTTTACAGAACGTCTGGTTAATTCTGCCTTTATAGAACGTCTGGTTCATTCTGCCTTCACAGAACATCTGGTTCATTCTGCCTTTACAGAACATCTGGTTCATTCTGCCTTTATAGAACATCTGGTTAATTCTGCCTTTATAGAACGTCTGGTTAATTCTGCCTTCACATAACATCTGGTTCATTCTGCCTTTACAGAACATCTGGTTCATTCTGCCTTTACAGAACGTCTGGTTCATTCTGCCTTTACAGAACGTCTGGTTCATTCTGCCTTTATAGAACATCAGGTTCATTCTGCCTTTACAGAACATCTGGTTCATTCTGCCTTTACAGAACGTCTGGTTCATTCTGCCTTTACAGAACGTCTGGTTCATTCTGCCTTTATAGAACATCAGGTTCATTCTGCCTTTACAGAACGTCTGGTTCATTCTGCCTTTACAGAACATCTGGTTCATTCTGCCTTTACAGAACAACTGGTTCATTCTGCCTTTATAGAACGTCTGGTTCATTCTGCCTTTACAGAACATCTGGTTCATTCTGCCTTTATAGAACATCAGGTTCATTCTGCCTTTACAGAACATCTGGTTCATTCTGCCTTTACAGAACATCTGGTTCATTCTGCCTTTACAGAACGTCTGGTTCATTCTGCCTTCATAGAACATCAGGTTCATTCTGCCTTTACAGAACGTCTGGTTCATTCTGCCTTTACAGAACATCTGGTTCATTCTGCCTTTACAGAACATCTGGTTCATTCTGTCTTCACAGAACATCTGGTTAATTCTGCCTTCACAGAACGTCTGGTTCATTCTGCCCTTATAGAACGTCTGGTTGATTCTGCCTTTACAGAACATCTGGTTATTTCTGCCTTCACAGAACAACTGGTTCATTCTGCCTTTACAGAACATCAGGTTCATTCTGCCTTTACAGAACATCTGGTTCATTCTGCCTTCACAGAACATCTGGTTCATTCTGCCTTCACAGAACATCTGGTTCATTCTGCCTTTACAGAACATCTGGTTAATTCTGCCTTTACAGAACGTCTGGTTCATTCTGCCTTTACAGAACATCTGGTTCATTCTGTTTACAGAATGTCTGGTCCATTCTGCCTTTACAGAACATCTGGTTCATTCTGCCTTTACAGAACATCAGGTTCATTCTGCCTTTACAGAACATCTGGTTCAAATCACTTTTCATAGCAGAAGCTGAAAAGCCCACAAGAGGACATTCTTCATATTGTTGCCATGTGCCATTGTGTCAATGCAATGCCATATTACTGGGCTGTAACCTTATGGTGAATCTGGTCATTCCTGACAGAGTAAATGTCCACACTACCAGAGACTCCAAGTCAACAATAACACCACCACATAAATAAGATCAATGCAATCCTTATAGAGGAAACTCAGCACTAAAGCCTAATAGAAATATAAAGGCCTTGTTCCGCGTTTGTGCGTGAACAAGTGAACAGTGAATACTGCATACCTTGGTTCAATCAGAAATCACCTTGACATTTAAATAGAGCATGAAGTCTCCATTAGATGTTAAATCAGGACAACAGACATGAGAACAGTGACAGTGTTGTCCTGGTGCTAACTCAGACCAGAGGGAGTCTATATTAGATGTTAAATCAGGACAACAGACATGAGAACAGTGACAGTGTTGTCCTGGTGCTAACTCAGACCAGAGGGAGTCTATATTAGATGTTAAATCAGGACAACAGACATGAGAACAGTGACAGTGTTGTCCTGGTGCTAACTCAGACCAGAGGGAGTCTATATTAGATGTTAAATCAGGACAACAGACATGAGAACAGTGACAGTATTGTCCTGGTGCTAACTCAGACCAGAGGGAGTCTATATTAGATGTTAAATCAGGACAACAGACATGAGAACAGTGACAGTGTTGTCCTGGTGCTAACTCAGACCAGAGGAAGTCTATATTAGATGTTAAATCAGGACAACAGACATGAGAACAGTGACAGTGTTGTCCTGGTGCTAACTCAGACCAGAGGAAGTCTATATTAGATGTTAAATCAGGACAACAGACATGAGAACAGTGACAGTGTTGTCCTGGTGCTAACTCAGACCAGAGGGAGTCTATATTAGATGTTAAATCAGGACAACAGACATGAGAACAGTGACAGTGTTGTCCTGGTGCTAACTCAGACCAGAGGGAGTCTATATTAGATGTTAAATCAGGACAACAGACATGAGAACAGTGACAGTGTTGTCCTGGTGCTAACTCAGACCAGAGGGAGTCTATATTAGATGTTAAATCAGGACAACAGACATGAGAACAGTGACAGTGTTGTCCTGGTGCTAACTCAGACCAGAGGAAGTCTCCAGGTTAAGAATGGAGGATTGGAGAGAGAGATCAGAGATCAGCCTAACTTTCTAGGCACTGAATAAAATAAATCATCACTTGTTATCCAGAGCACCACCTTATTAACAACTTTATCCTGACTTTATAACTACTCTATAAACAATATTTTCCCACGGATCCATCAGAGAAACGTTTTGTAGTTCTCTTTCTGTGTGTGTGTGGTGGCCTCTGGTGAGAACAGATGACGTGTCTACAGAGCTGCTCTGATGAAGGTTCTGAAAATCTCCAACACATCCCACCCCAGGAAGACAGCCTTTCCTGCCAACACAATTACAACCACACTTTCAACTACTGACACTGCTTTAGATGGCTAATCTTATCAAATCCACACCAGGCCCATCAAATTATCATATTTATTAATCAAGTAAGAACAAAGTTAATGGTTAAATCTGAAGAAGAAGAAAGAAAATGATTACTAAAAGTAATCAGCTCTATATTTAGATTATTAAACAAGAGTGAAGGGTGTTTTATTTCAGAATCATCATTTAAATATATTTCAGACTCAAACTATGAACATATTTCAGACTCATCATTTAAATATATTTCAGAATCATCATTTAAATATATTTCAGACTCAAAATATGAACATATTTCAGACTCATCATTTAAATATACTTCAGAATCAAAATATGAACATATTTCAGAATCATCATTTAAATATATTTCAGAATCATCATTTAAATATATTTCAGACTCAAAATATGAACATATTTCAGACTCATCATTTAAATATATTTCAGAATCATCATTTAAATATATTTCAGACTCAAAATATGAACATATTTCAGACTCATCATTTAAATATATTTCAGAATCATCATTTAAATATATTTCAGACTCAAAATATGAACATGTTTCAGACTCAAATTATGATCATATTTCAGAATCATCATTTTAATATATTTCACTATCATCAAATGAATATGTTCTATATCATCATATGAACATATTTCAGAGTCATCAAATGAATATCTTTCACTATCATCAAATGAATATATTTTAGCATCATCATATGAGTATATTTTAGCATCATTATAGGAATATATTTAACTAACACCAGATGATGTTTCCTGGACCTTCCCACCGCAGTAAGAGGGATATCATTCCCAAACGATGTTCTTTAAAACAGATGATTTTCACAATAGCTTCTGCATATGTTCTTTATATGCTATATTTACTGTAATAATTGCTATATAAATGCTATGGCTATCACAAATAGTGTACACACTACACACTACACACACACACACACACACACACACACACACACACACAGACACACACATACACACACACACACACACACACACACACACACACACACACACACACACACACACACACACACACACACACACACACACACACACAGACACACACACAGACACACACAGACACACACACACACACACAGACACACACACACACACAGACACACACACACGATCACCCTTCTGAAAAAGTATTTCAACATGCGTTGGCCTAAAGTGTCCCCATCCTCTCCTGAAAGTGTTTTTCAGCAGCATAAGAGGTCGTATTCAAATGAAGAGGGAAGACCTTTCACATACTGTACATGAGACCATAGTGGAGAGCTTAGCATAACTTCCACTGATTTACAATGCTAATTCTGGCAGTCAAATTCAGTGTGTGGCTCCAGACTATGGAGACACCCAGCAATTCTTTACGCTCTGAAACGTTCTGCTTATCAGCCAGACGCAACGATCAACTTCTCACAACCCCCAATTCCTCACAGACTTCAAGGGGAGGATCATCAACACTCAAATGCAGGCAGATGTTTCCTACTCATGTCAATACGTATATCTAAATCCTTAAATGAAACATGTTAATTGCTGTTAAGGCTTAGTATCAAACTGGGACCCCTTTGCCTCCCTTCCCCTGTCCTAATAACATGTCACCAAGTATTGTTGAAGTCATTAAATGGTGTCTTTCAAACAGAGGAACAATGAGCCCTGTGTCTCCCTGCCTTCCTTCTGAGAGTAATAACCCCTAAGAACCATAACAGAGGATTTATTACACCAACAATCGTTTGTGAACCAAGGAGATCATTCTATTAAAACCTGTCTGTCTATGGAGGGGAGAATTCATCTAGTTTCCCTCCTGTCTGTCTTTCTGTCTATGGAGGGGAGAACTCATCTAGTTTCCCTCCTGTCTGTCTGTCTGTCTGTCTGTTTATGGAGGGGAGAACTCATCTAGTTTCCCTCCTGTCTGTCTGTCTATGGAGGGGAGAATTCATCTAGTTTCCCTCCTGTCTGTCTGTCTACGGAGGGGAGAATTCATCTAGTTTCCCTCCTGTCTGTCTGTCTGTCTGTCTGTCTGTCTGTCTGTCTGTCTGTCTGTCTGTCTTTCTGTCTATGGAGGGGAGAATTCATCTAGTTTCCCCCCTTTCTGCCTGTCTATGGAGGGGAGAATTCATCTAGTTTCCCTCCTGTCTGTCTGTCTTTCTGTCTATGGAGGGGAAAATTAATCTAGTTTCCCTCCTGTCTGTCTGTCTGTCTGTCTGTCTGTCTGTCTGTCTGTCTGTCTGTCTTTCTGTCTATGGAGGGGAGAATTCATCTAGTTTCCCTCCTGTCTGTCTGTCTATGGAGGGGAGAATTCATCTAGTTTCCCTCCTGTCTGTCTGTCTATGGAGGGGAGAATTCATCTAGTTTCCCTCCTTTCTGTCTGTCTATGGAGGGGAGAATTCATCTAGTTTCCCTCCTGTCTGTCTGTCTATGGAGGGGAGAATTCATCTAGTTTCCCCCCTGTCTGTCTGTCTATGGAGGGGAGATTTCATCTAGTTTCCCTCCTGTCTGTCTGTCTGTCTGTCTGTCTGTCTGTCTGTCTGTCTGTTTATGGAGGGGAGATCTCATCTAGTTTCCCTCCTGTCTGTCTTTCTGTCTATGGAGGGGAGAACTCATCTAGTTTCCCTCCTGTCTGTCTGTCTGTTTATGGAGGGGAGAATTCATCTAGTTTCCCTCCTGTTTGTCTGTCTGTCTATGTAGGGGAGAATTCATCTAGTTTCCCTCCTGTCTGTCTGTCTATGGAGGGGAGAATTCATCTAGTTTCCCTCCTGTCTGTCTGTCTATGGAGGGGAGAATTCATCTAGTTTCCCTCCTGTCTGTCTGTCTATGGAGGGGAGAATTAATCTAGTTTCCCTCCTGTCTGTCTGTCTATGGAGGGAGAATTCATCAAGTGTCCCTCCTGTGTTCCATATTCACAACTATATGTTGTGTCCATTTAGTCCTACTTAGTAGTGTACTATAGAATAGTGTAGTGCAGTATAGTGCAGCATAGAGTAGTACTTTGTAGTATGGTGGAGTGTGGTGTGATGCAGCATAGTATAGTATAGTGTGGTGTAGTATAGTGTAGTGTAGTGCAGTGTAGTATAGTGGAGTGTGATGTGATGCGGTATAATATAGTGTAGTGTGGTGTAGTGTAGTATAGCGGAGTGTGATGTGATGCAGTAAAGTATAGTATGGTGTCGTGTGGTGTAGTGTAGTGGGGTGTAGTATAGTGTCGTGTAGTATAGTGTAGTGTGATGTGATGCAGTATAGTATAGTATAGTGTAGTGCGGTGCAGTATAGAGATGTGTAGTATAGAGATGTGTGTTGCAGTATAGTGTAGTATGGTGCAGTATAGTGGAGTGTAGTATAGTGGGGTGTGGTGTAGTGTATTGTGGTGTAGTATAGTGTAGTGTAGTATAGGGGGGTGTGGTGTAATACAGTATAGTGTAGTATGGTGTAGTGCAGTGTAGTATAGAGTGGTGTAATGCAGTATGGTGTAGTTTAGAGTGGTGTAGTACAGTGTAATGTAGTGTAATGCAGTAGAGTGTAGTATAGTGCAGTATAGGGGAGTGTAGTGTAGTGGGGTGTGGTGTAGTGTAGTGCGGTGTAGTATAGTGTAGTGTAGTATAGTGGAGTGTGATGTGATGCCGTATTGTATAGTATAGTGTAGTGCGGTGCAGTATAGAGTTGTGTAGTATAGAGGCTGGTGTTGCAGTATAGTGTAGTATAGTGCAGTATAGTGGAGTGTAGTATAGTGGGGTGTGGTGTAATACAGTATAGTGCAGTATGGTGTAGTGTAGTGTGGTGTAGTACAGTGAAATGTAGTGTAATGCAGTATAGTGCCGTGTAGTATAGAGTACTGTAATGCAGTATAGTGTAGTGTAGTGTAGTATAGAGTTGTGTGGTGCAATACAGTATAGTGTAGTGTAGTGTAGTATAGTGGCGTGTAGTATGGTGTAGTGTAGTGTAATGCAGTATAGTGCCGTGTAGTATAGAGTAGTGTAATGCAGTATAGTGTAATGTAATGTGGTATAGTGTAGTGTAGTATAGTGTAGTGTAACATAGTATAGTGTGGTGTGGTATGGTTTAGTGTAACACCGTATGGTGTAGTGTAGTATAGGGTGGTGTAGTATAGCATAGTGTGGCACAGTATAGTGTAGGCAGTGCAGTATGGTGCGGTGTAGTGTAATGCAGTATAGTGTAGGCAGTGTAGTATACTGTAGTGTAACGTAGTATAGTGCAGTATAGTGTGGTGCAGTGTAATGTAATGCGGTATAGTGTAGTGTAGTATAGTGTAGTGTAACATAGTATAGTGTGGTGTGGTATGGTTTAGTGTAGTATAGGGTGGTGTAGTATAGCATAGTGTGGCACAGTATAGTGTAGGCAGTGCAGTATAGTGCGGTGTAGTGTAATGCAGTATAGTGTAGGCAGTGTAGTATAGTGTAGTGTAACGTAGTATAGTGTGGTGTGGTATGGTTTAGTGTAACACCGTATGGTGTAGTGTAGTATAGGGTTGTGTAGTATAGCATAGTGTGGCACAGTATAGTGTAGGCAGTGCAGTATAGCGCGGTGTAGTGTAATGCAGTATAGTGTAGGCAGTGTAGTATAGTGTAGTGTAACGTAGTATAGTGCAGTATAGTGTGGTGTAGTGTAGTGTAATGCGGTATAGTGCCATATAGTGTGGTATAGTGTAGTGTAATACAGTATAGTGAGGTATGACGTGGTGTAATGAGTACAGTGCAGTATAGTGTGGTGTAGTGTAGTGGTATAGTGTAGTGTAATACAGTATAGTGAGGTGTAGTGTAGTGGTATAGTGTAGTGTAATACAGTATAGTGAGGTATGATGTGGTGTAATGAGTATAGTGCAGTATAGTGTGGTGTAGTGTAGTGTAATGCGGTATAGTGCCATATAGTGTGGTATAGTGTAGTGTAATACAGTATAGTGAGGTATGACGTGGTGTAATGAGTACAGTGCAGTATAGTGTGGTGTAGTGTAGTGGTATAGTGTAGTGTAATACAGTATAGTGAGGTGTAGTGTAGTGGTATAGTGTAGTGTAATACAGTATAGTGAGGTATGATGTGGTGTAATGAGTATAGTGCAGTATAGTGTGGTGTAGTGTAGTGTAATGCGGTATAGTGCCATATGGTGTGGTGTAGTGTAGTGTAATACAGTATAGTGAGGTATGACGTGGTGTAATGAGTATAGTGTAGTATAGTGTGGTGTAGTGTAATGCAGTATAGTGTAGGCAGTGTAGTGTAGTGTAGTGTAACGTAGTATAGTGCAGTATAGTGTGGTGTAGTGTAGTGTAATGCGGTATAGTGCCATATAGTGTGGTATAGTGTAGTGTATACAGTATAGTGAGGTATTTACCTTTATGACGTGCCTAGGTATGACGTGGTGTAATGAGTACAGTGCAGTATAGTGCCGTATAGTATAGTGTAGTGCAATGCAGTATAGCGCAGTATAGTATATTGTGGTATAGTGTAGTATAGTGGGGTGTGGTGTAGTGTAGTGTGGTATGGTGTGGTATAGTATAGTGTGGTATAGTGTAGTATAGTGTGGTGTAGTATAGTGTGGTATGGTGTGGTATAGTGTGGTGTAGTATAGTGTGGTATTGTGTGGTATTGTGTGGTGTGGTATAGTGTAGTACAGTGTGGCATAGTATAGTGTGGTATAGTACAGTGTAGTATTGTGTAGTACGATGTAGTATAGTGCTGTATAGTGTGGTATAGTGTGGCATGGTGTGGTATAGTGTAGTATAGTGTGGTAATGAGTGGTATAGTGTGGTATGGTGTAGTATAGTGTGGAATAGCAGAGTATGGTGTGGTATGGTGTAGTATAGTGCAGTATGGTGTAGTATGGTGTAGTAGTAGTAGTAGTAGTAGTCGTAGTAGTAGTAGTAGTAGTAGCAGCCGTTGTTGTTGTAGTAGTTGTTGTAGTAGTAGTAGTAGTAGTAGTAGTAGTAGCAGTAGCAGTAGTATAAATAGTAGTAGTAGTAGTAGTAGTAGTAGTAGTAGTAGTAAAAATAGTAATAATAGTATCAGTAGTAGTAATAGTAGTAATAATATTAATAGTAGAAGCAGTAGTAGTAGTAATAATAGTAGTACCAGTAGTAGTAGTAGTAATAATAGTAGTAATAATAGAAGTAGTAGTAGTAGTAATAGTAGTAATAATAGTAGTAATAATAGTAGTAGTAATAGTAGTATCGGTAGTAGTAGTAATAATAGTAGTAATAATAATAGTAGTAGTAGCAGTAGTAGTAGTGATAATAGTAGTATCAGTAGTAGTAGTAGTAAAATTAATAGTAGTAGTAGCAGTAGTAGTAGTAATAGTAATAGTAGTAATAATAGTAGTAGTAATAGTAGTATCGGTAGTAGTAGTAGTAGTAGTAATAATAGTAGTAATAATAATAGTAGTAGTAGCAGTAGTAGTAGTGATAATAGTAGTATCAGTAGTAGTAGTAGTAATAATAATAGTATTAGTAGCAGTAGTAGTAGTAATAATAGTAGTATCAGTAGTAGTAGTAGTAGTAGTAGTAGTAGTAGTAGTAGTAATAATAGTAGAAGTAGTAGTAGTAGTAATAATAGTAGTAATAATAGTAGTAGTAATAGTAGTATCAGTAGTAGTAGTAGTAATAATAGTAGTAATAATAATAGTAGTAGTAATAATAGTAGCATCAGTAGTAGTAGTAGTAGTAGTAGTGGTAATAATAATAGTAGTAGTAGCAGTTGTAGTAGTAATAATAGTAGTATCAGTAGTAGTAGTAGTAGTAGTAGTAGTAATAATAATAATAGTAGTAGCAGTAGTAGTAGTAATAATAGTAGTATCAGTAGTAGTAGTAGTAGTAGTAGTAATAATAGTAGTAATAATAGTAGTATCAGTAGTAGTAGTAGTAGTAATAATAGTAGTATCAGTAGTAGTAGTAGTAGTAGTAATAATAGTAGTATTAATAATAGTAGTAGTAATAATAGTAGTATCAGTAATTGTCGTAGTAGTAGTAGCAATAATAATAGTAGTAGTAGCAGTAGTAGTAGTAATAATAGAAGTAGTAGTAGTAGTAGTAATAATAATAGTAGTAGTAGCAGCAGTAGTAATAATAGTAGTATCAGTAGTAGTAGTATTAGTAGTAGTAGTAAAAATAATAGTAGTAGTGGATGTAGTAGTAATAAAAATAGCAGTAGTAGTAGTAGTAGTAATAATAATAGTAGTAGTAGTAGTAATACTAATAGTAGTAGTAGTAGTAGTAATACTAATAGTAGTAGTAGCAGTAGTAGTAGTAATAATAGTAGTATCAGTAGTAGTAGTAGTAATAATAATAGTAGTAGTAGTATTAGCAGTAATAATAATAGTAGTAGTAGTAGTAGTAGTAGTAATAATAGTACTAGTAGTAGTAGTAGTAGTAATAATAATAATAATAGTAGTAGTAGTATTAGTAGTTGTAGTAATAATAGTAGTAGTAGTAGTAGTAGTAGTAGTAGTAATACTAATAGTAGTAGTAGTAGTAGTAATACTAATAGTAGTAGTAGCAGTAGTAGTAGTAATAATAGTAGTATCAGTAGTAGTAGTATTATTAGTAGTAGTAGTAATAATAATAGTAGTATTAGTAGTAGTAGTAGTAGTTGTAGTAGTAGTAGTAGTAGTAGTAGTAGTTGTAGTAATAATAATAATAGTAGTAGTAATAATAATGATAGTAGAAGTAGTAGTAGTAGTAGTAGTAGTAATAATAGTGCTAATATTAGTAGTAGTAGTAATAATAATAGTAGTAGTAGTAGTAGTAGTAGTAATAATAATAATAGTAGAAGTAGTAGTAATAATAATGATAGTAGAAGTAGTAGTAGTAGTAGTAGTAGTAATAGTAATATGAATAGTAGTAGTAGTAGTAGTAGTAGTTGCAGTAGTAGTAGTAATAATAGTAGTATCAGTAGTAGTAATAATAGTAGTATCAGTAGTAGTAATAATAGTAGTAATAATAATAGTAGTAGTAGCAGTAGTAGTAGTAGTAGTAATAATAGTAGCATCAGTAGTAGTCGTAGTAGTGGCAGTATCAGTAGTAGTAGTAGTAATAATAGTAGCATCAGTAGTAGTAATAATAGTAGTAATAATAATAGTAGTGGTAGCAGTAGTAGTAGTAGTAGTAATAATAGTAGCATCAGTAGTAGTAGTAGTAGTGGCAGTATCAGTAGTAGTAGTTGTAGCAGTAAGTAGTAGTAGCAGCAAGTAGTAGTAGTAGTGTAGTATTTTACTACGGTACCCCTGGGTCCACCAGAGAAGAAGCAGTAGAAAATGAGAGGTCAGAGCACGAGAGCACAGGACCCACAGGGGAACTTACACAATAAATAATTTGGGTTGCAAAAGTATTGTGTTGGCCCCGACACAATGCACTCTGTTCTTTAACTCAGACTATTTATTTAGACAATGAATATTACATGAGTGGCTCTGGAACATGGGGGTGACCACTGAGACAAGGGTAATCTCCAATCTCTGTCAGGACTTCAACAATGGTGTTCATGACAACCACTGCAGCAGATCTGGCTGAACGCTGAGCTACAACGTGTCCTACAGACAGGCACACAAAAACAGACAGAACTAAGATATGACACGTCTCATGGTACACTAGCCATGGTTCTGTTGGGTTCCTGTTACCACTGTTAGGTCCACTATGGGTTAACTATTGTCTCGTGGTACACTAGCCATGGTTCTGTTGGGTTACTGTTGCCACTGTTAGGTCCACTATTGGTTAACTATTGTCTCGTGGTACACTAGCCATGGTTCTGTTGGGTTCCTGTTACCACTGTTAGTTCCACTATGGGTTAACTATTGTCTCATGGTACACTAGCCATGGTTCTGTTGGGTTACTGTTGCCACTGTTAGGTCCACTATTGGTTAACTATTGTCTCGTGGTACACTAGCCATGGTTCTGTTGGGTTCCTGTTAGTTCCACTTAGTTCCATAACTATATGTCTTAGAGGTGTCATATTCTATAGATGTGATGTGAGCGTCTGTTTTAGTAGTGTCCATATTCTATAAATGTGATGTGAGCGTCTGTTTTAGTAGTGTCCATATTCTATAGGTGTGAGTGTCTGTTTTAGTAGTGTCCATATTCTATAGGTGTGAGTGTCTGTTTTAGTAGTGTCCATGTTCTATAGATGTGATGTGAGCGTCTGTTTTAGTAGTGTCCATATTCTATAGGTGTGAGTGTCTGTTTTAGTAGTGTCCATATTCTATAGGTGTGAGTGTCTGTTTTAGTAGTGTCCATGTTCTATAGATGTGAGCGTCTGTTTTAGGAGTGTCCATATTCTATAGGTGTGAGCGTCTGTTTTAGTAGTGTCCATATTCCATAGGTGTGAGCATCTGTTTTAGTAGTGTCCATATTCTATAGATGTGATGTGACCATCTGTTTTAGTAGTGTCCATATTCTAGAGATGTGATGTGACAATCTGGTTTAGTAGTGTCCATATTCTATAACTGTGATCTTCTGTTTTAGTAGTGTCCATATTCTATAGATGTGATGTGACAATCTGTTTTAGTAGTGTCCAAATTCTATAGCTGGGATCTTCTGTTTTAGTAGTGTCCATATTCTATAGGTGTGAGCGTCTGTTTTAGTAGTGTCCATATTCTATAAATGTGACCATCTGTTTTAGTAGTGTCCATAGTCTGTGGATGTGACGGTCTCTGGTTAGTTGTAGGGCTAGTCTGTGTATGTGGTGGTCTCTGGTTAGTTGTAGGGCTAGTCTGTGGATGTGGTGGTCTCTGGTTAGTTGTAGGGCTAGTCTGTGTATTTGGTGGTCTCTGGTTAGTTGTAGGGCTAGTCTGTGGATGTGGTGGTCTCTGGTTAGTTGTAGGGCTAGTCTGTGTATGTGATGGTCTCTGGTTAGTTGTAGGGCTAGTCTGTGGATGTGGTGGTCTCTGGTTAGTTGTAGGGCTAGTCTGTGGATGTGGTGGTCTCTGGTTAGTTGTAGGGCTAGTCCTTGGATGTGATGGTCTCTGGTTAGTTGTAGGGCTAGTCTGTGGATGTGGTGGTCTCTGGTTAGTTGTAGGGCTAGTCTGTGGATGTGGTGGTCTCTGGTTAGTTGTAGGGCTAGTCCTTGGATGTGATGGTCTCTGGTTAGTTGTAGGGCTAGTCTGTGGATGTGGTGGAGTGAAGCGTGAAGCAGGAATCATTTCTATACAGACTGGGAGAGAGGAGAAGAGTGAAGCAGGAATCATTTCTATACAGACTGGGAGAGAGGAGAAGATTGAAGCAGGAATCATTTCTATACAGATTGGGAGAGAGGAGAAGAGTGAAGCAGGAATAATTTCTATACAGACTGGGAGAGAGGAGAAGATTGAAGCAGGAATCATTTCTATACAGATTGGGAGAGAGGAGAAGAGTGAAGCAGGAATCTTTTCTATACAGACTGGGAGAGAGGAGAAGAGTGAAGCAGGAATCTTTTCTATACAGACTGGGAGAGAGGAGAAGAGTGAAGCAGGAATCATTTCTATACAGACTGGGAGAGAGGAGAAGAGTGAAGCAGGAATCATTTCTATACAGACTGGGAGAGAGGAGAAGAGTGAAGCAGGAATCTTTTGTATTCAACATTTTCAGCTGTGAGATTACAAATGTCCAGTTGTAAAATATGACCAGGAACCCTTTCTCAGAGCGAACATATCCTTTTCAACCAGATCCTGTCACCAGGCCTGTTGGACTATCCTGTTCGACCTCTTCTGCTCTCCAAAACATTTGTTTTGCAAATTCCAATGTACTGGAATACAATGAGTGAAGAGGCTTCTCTATTCTGTGTTTAGAGGCAGCGAGGAAATCATCTGGTCAAGGTAGTGTGGAGCCAGGAAATAATAAGATCAGACTTTGTTGCCTACCAAACTTTAGACAAAAGCTATTGCTTGGCTTTCAATACCCAGGAAGTTGGAAGAAAGCACTTGACAAAGCAGCATGCCTTGACTGATACATAATGTATGGCTTCTAGCATCTAGCCTTTGAAACACATCACGCCCACAGATAACCACGTTTATGCCTTCCCAGGCTGCCAGCTAGGTCGGCCAGACTACTGGGGTTGTGTAGGGGATGGAAGAAATATTCACAACTTGGAAGACTTTTGCGTGATATTTGTACACATTTTAAAGTGGTCTTTGTTCACAAATGACAAGCAAGTAAAGAGTTAGAACTGATATCATTGGGCGCTAGAGTCTGATAGAAATGGCTTGTTGTCTCTATCTAACAAGAAATCAGAAGGACAGCAGGAGGACAGCAGAAGAACATCTGGAGGACAGCAGGAGACAGCAGAAGAACATCTGGGGGACAGCAGGAGGACAGTGGAAGGACAGCTGGAGGACAGCAGGAGGACAGCAGGAGGACAGTGGAAGGACAGCTGAAAGACAGCAGGAGGACAGTGGAAGACCCTCTGGAGGACAGCAGGAGGACAGTGGAAGAACATCTGGAGGACAGCAGGAGGACAGTGGAAGGACAGCAGGAGGACAACAGAAGGACAGCTGGAAGACAGCGGGAGGACAACAGAAGGACAGCTGGAAGACAGCAGGAGGATAACAGAAGGTCAGCTGGAGGACAGCAGAATGACTGTAGGAGGACAGCATGAGGACAGCAGGAGGACTGTAGGAGGACTGTAGGAGGACAGCAGGAGGACTGTAGTAGGACAGCAGGAGGACTGTAGGAGGACAGCAGGAGGACTGTAGGAGGACAGCAGGAGGACAGTAGAAGGACAGCAGGAGGACAGTGGGAAGACAGCAGGAGGACTGTAGGAGGACAGCAGGAGGACAGTAGGAGGACAGAAGGAGGAAAGCAAGAGGAGAGCAGAAGGACTAGAGCAAGAAGAGAGCAGAATGACTGTAGGAGGACAGAAGGAGGACTGTAGGAGGACAGCAGGAGGACAGTAGAAGGACAGCAGGAGGACTGTAGGAGGACAGCAGGAGGACTGTTGAAGGACAGCAGGAGGACAGTAGGAGGACAGAAGGAGGAAAGCAAGAGGAGAGCAGAAGGACTAGAGCAAGAAGAGAGCAGAATGACTGTAGGAGGACAGAAGGAGGACTGTAGGAGGACAGCAGGAGGACAGTAGAAGGACAGCAGGAGGACTGTAGGAGGACAGCAGGAGGACAGTGGAAGGACTGTAGGTGGACAGTAGGAGGACTGTAGGAGGACAGCAGGAGGACTGTAGGAGGACAGCAGGAGGACTGTAGGAGGACAGCAGGAGGTCAGAAGGAGGACAGCAGGAGGACTGTAGGAGGACAGCAGGAGGACTGTTGAAGGACAGCAGGAGGACTGTAAGAGGACAGCAGGAGGACTGTAGGAGGACAGCAGGAGGACTGAAGGAGGACAGCAGGAGGACAGCAGGAGGACAGTAGAAGGACTGTAGGAGGACAGTAGGAGGACTGTAGGAGGACAGCAGGAGGACTGTAGGAGGACAGCAGGAGGACAGAAAGAGGACAGCAGGAGGACTATAGAAGGACAGCAGGAGGACAACAGAAGGACAGAAGGAGTACAGCAGGGGGACTGTGGCAGGACAGCAGTAGGACAACAGGAGGACTGTAGGAGGACAGCAGGAGGACTGTAGGATGACAGCAGAAGAACATCTGGAGGACAGCAGGAGGACAGTGGAAGGACAGCAGGAGGACAACAGAAGGACAGCTGGAGGACAGCAGAAAGACAACAGAAGGACTGTAGGAGGACAGCAGGAGGACTGTAGGAGGACAGCAGGAGGACAGCAGGAGGACTGTAGGAGAATAGCAGGAGTACTGTAGGAGGACTGTAGGAAGACAGCAGAATGACAGTAGGACAGCAGAAGGACTGTGGCAGGACAGCAGTAGGACAACAGAAGGACTGTAGGAGGACAGCAGGAGGACAGTAGGAGGACAGCAGAAGGACTGTAGGAGGACAGCAGGAGGACTGTAGGAGGACAGCAGGAGGAAACCAGGAGGACTGTAGGAGAATAGCAGGAGTACTGTAGGAGGACTGTAGGAGGACAGCAGAATGACAGTAGGACAGCAGAAGGACTGTAGGGGGACAGCAGGAGGACAGCAGGAGGACGGTAGAAGGACAGCAGGAACACAGTAGAAGGACTGTAGGAGGACAGTAGGATAACTGTAGGAAGACAGCAGGAGGACTGTAGGAGGACAGCAGGAGGACTGTAGGAGAACAGCAGGAGGACAGAAGGAGTACAGGAGGACAGCAAGAGGACTGTAGGAGGACAGCAGGAGGACAACAGAAGGACTGTAAGAGGACAGCAGGAGGACAGTAGGAGGACAGCAGGAGGACTGTAGGAGGACAGCAAGAGGACTGTAGGAGGACAGCAGGACCACAGCAGGAGGACTGTAGGAGGACAGCAGGAGGACAGTAGGAGGACATCAGGAGTATTGTAGGAGGACAGCAGGACAGTGGAAGGACAGCTGAAAGACAGCAGGAGGACAGTGGAAGACCCTCTGGAGGACAGCAGGAGGACAGTGGAAGAACATCTGGAGGACAGCAGGAGGACAGTGGAAGGACAGCAGGAGGACAACAGAAGGACAGCTGGAAGACAGCGGGAGGACAACAGAAGGACAGCTGGAAGACAGCAGGAGGATAACAGAAGGTCAGCTGGAGGACAGCAGAATGACTGTAGGAGGACAGCATGAGGACAGCAGGAGGACTGTAGGAGGACTGTAGGAGGACAGCAGGAGGACTGTAGTAGGACAGCAGGAGGACTGTAGGAGGACAGCAGGAGGACTGTAGGAGGACAGCAGGAGGACAGTAGAAGGACAGCAGGAGGACAGTGGGAAGACAGCAGGAGGACTGTAGGAGGACAGCAGGAGGACAGTAGGAGGACAGAAGGAGGAAAGCAAGAGGAGAGCAGAAGGACTAGAGCAAGAAGAGAGCAGAATGACTGTAGGAGGACAGAAGGAGGACTGTAGGAGGACAGCAGGAGGACAGTAGAAGGACAGCAGGAGGACTGTAGGAGGACAGCAGGAGGACAGTGGAAGGACTGTAGGTGGACAGTAGGAGGACTGTAGGAGGACAGCAGGAGGACTGTAGGAGGACAGCAGGAGGACTGTAGGAGGACAGCAGGAGGTCAGAAGGAGGACAGCAGGAGGACTGTAGGAGGACAGCAGGAGGACTGTTGAAGGACAGCAGGAGGACTGTAAGAGGACAGCAGGAGGACTGTAGGAGGACAGCAGGAGGACTGAAGGAGGACAGCAGGAGGACAGTAGAAGGACTGTAGGAGGACAGTAGGAGGACTGTAGGAGGACAGCAGGAGGACTGTAGGAGGACAGCAGGAGGACAGAAAGAGGACAGCAGGAGGACTATAGAAGGACAGCAGGAGGACAACAGAAGGACAGAAGGAGTACAGCAGGGGGACTGTGGCAGGACAGCAGAAGGACAACAGGAGGACTGTAGGAGGACAGCAGGAGGACTGTAGGATGACAGCAGAAGAACATCTGGAGGACAGCAGGAGGACAGTGGAAGGACAGCAGGAGGACAACAGAAGGACAGCTGGAGGACAGCAGAAAGACAACAGAAGGACTGTAGGAGGACAGCAGGAGGACTGTAGGAGGACAGCAGGAGGACAGCAGGAGGACTGTAGGAGAATAGCAGGAGTTCTGTAGGAGGACTGTAGGAAGACAGCAGAATGACAGTAGGACAGCAGAAGGACTGTGGGAGGACAGCAGGAGGACAGTAGGAGGACAGCAGAAGGACTGTAGGAGGACAGCAGGAGGACTGTAGGAGGACAGCAGGAGGAAACCAGGAGGACTGTAGGAGAATAGCAGGAGTACTGTAGGAGGACTGTAGGAGGACAGCAGAATGACAGTAGGACAGCAGAAGGACTGTAGGGGGACAGCAGGAGGACAGCAGGAGGACGGTAGAAGGACAGCAGGAACACAGTAGAAGGACTGTAGGAGGACAGTAGGATAACTGTAGGAAGACAGCAGGAGGACTGTAGGAGGACAGCAGGAGGACTGTAGGAGAACAGCAGGAGGACAGAAGGAGTACAGGAGGACAGCAAGAGGACTGTAGGAGGACAGCAGGAGGACAACAGAAGGACTGTAAGAGGACAGCAGGAGGACAGTAGGAGGACAGCAGGAGGACTGTAGGAGGACAGCAGGAGGACTGTAGGAGGACAGCAGGACCACAGCAGGAGGACTGTAGGAGGACAGCAGGAGGACAGTAGGCCACTCAAACAGCTGTATAAGGCCACTCAACCAGCTGTATAAGGCCACTCAAACAGCTGTATAAGGCCACTAAACCAGCTGTATAAGGCCACTAAACCAGCTGTATAAGGCCACTCAACCAGCTGTATAAGGCCACTCAAACAGCTGTATAAGGCCACTCAAACAGCTGTATAAGGCCACTCAACCAGCTGTATAAGGCCACTCAACCAGCTGTATAAGGCCACTAAACCAGCTGTATAAGGCCACTCAACCAGCTGTATAAGGCCACTCAAACAGCTGTATAAGGCCACTCAACCAGCTGTATAAGGCCACTCAACCAGCTGTATAAGGCCACTCAAACAGCTGTATAAGGCCACTCAACCAGCTGTATAAGGCCACTCAAATAGCTGTATAAGGCCACTCAACCAGCTGTATAAGGCCACTCAAACAGCTGTATAAGGCCACTCAAACAGCTGTATAAGGCCACTCAACCAGCTGTATAAGGCCACTCAACCAGCTGTATAAGGCCACTCAACCAGCTGTATAAGGCCACTCAAACAGCTGTATAAGGCCACTCAAACAGCTGTATAAGGCCACTCAACCAGCTGTATAAGGCCACTCAACCAGCTGTATAAGGCCACTCAAACAGCTGTATAAGGCCACTCAAACAGCTGTATAAGGCCACTCAAACAGCTGTATAAGGCCACTCAAACAGCTGTATAAGGCCACTCAACCAGAGGTGTAAGGCCACTCAACCAGCTGTATAAGGCCACTCAACCAGCTGTATAAGGCCACTCAACCAGCTGTATAAGGCCACTCAACCAGCTGTATAAGGCCACTCAAACAGCTGTATAAGGCCACTCAACCAGCTGTATAAGGCCATATGCAAACAAGAAAATGCTCATCCAGAAGCGGCGCTCCTAGTGGCCGGAGACGTTAATGCAGGAAAACCGAAATCCATTTGAAATCATTTCTACCAGAATGTGCAACCAGAGGGGAAAAAAACTCTAGACCACCTTTACTCCACACGCAGAAACACATTCAAAGCTCTACCTCTCCCTCCATTTGACAAATCTGACCATAATTCTACCCTCCTGATTCCTGCTTACAATCAAAAAATTAAAGCAGCAAGTACCAGTGACTCGCTCAATATGAAGTGGTCAGATGATGCCGCGTAGCACTCACGTCGGTAGCCCTGAAGTGCTTTGAAAGGCTGGACATGGCTCACATCAACACCATCATAACAGAAACCCTAGACCCACTCCAATTCGCAAACCGCCCTAACAGATCCACAGGTGACGGAATCTCAATCGCAATCCCCACTGCCCTTTCCCACCTGGACAAAAGGAACGCCTATGTGAGAATGCTGTTCATTGAGTACAGCTCAGGGTTCAACAACATAGTGCCCACTATAAGCTCATCACAAAGCTAAGAACCCTGGGACTAAACACCTCCCTCTTCATCTGGATCCTGGACTTCCTGATGGGCCGCCCCCAGGTTGTAAGGGTAGGCAACAACACATCTGCCACGCTGATGCTCAACACTGGGGCCGCTTATTATCTATGCTTAGTCACTTTACAAATGACCTCGACTAACCCGAATCCCCGCATATTGACTTGGTAACGGTACCCCCTGTATATAGCCTCCATATTGACTTGGTAACGGTACCCCCTGTATATAGCCTCCACATTGACATGGTAACGGTACCCCCTGTATATAGCCTCCACATTGACTTGGTAACGGTACCCCCTGTATATAGCCTCCACATTGACTTGGTAACGGTACCCCCTCTATATAGCCTCCATATTGACTTGGTACGTGTAGCCCCTCTATATAGCCTCCACATTGACTTGGTAACGGTACCCCCTGTATATAGCCTCCACATTGACTTGGTAACGGTACCCCCTCTATATAGCCTCCATATTGACTTGGTAACGGTACCCCCTCTATATAGCCTCCATATTGACTTGGTACGTGTAGCCCCTCTATATAGCCTCCACATTGACTTGGTAACGGTACCCCCTGTATATAGCCTCCACATTGACTTGGTAACGGTACCCCCTGTATATAGCCTCCACATTGACTTGGTAACGGTACCCCCTGTATATAGCCTCCACATTGACTTGGTACGTGTAGCCCCTCTATATAGCCTCCATATTGACTTGGTACGTGTAGCCCCTGTATATAGCCTCCATATTGACTTGGTAACGGTACCCCCTGTATATAGCCTCCATATTGACTTGGTACGTGGAGCCCCTCTATAGAACCTCGTTATTGTTATGTTCATTTGTTGTGTTACTTTTATTTTTTATTGAACTGCATTGTTGGTTAAGGGCTTGTAAGTCAGCATTTCACAGTAAGGTTTACACCTGTTGGTTAAGGGCTTGTAAGTCAGCATTTCACAGTAAGGTTTACACCTGTTGGTTAAGGGCTTGTAAGTCAGCATTTCACAGTAAGGTTTACACCTGTTGGTTAAGGGCTTGGAAGTCAGCATTTCACAGTAAGGTTTACACCTGTTGGTTAAGGGCTTGGAAGTCAGCATTTCACAGTAAGGTTTACACCTGTTGGTTAAGGGCTTGTAAGTCAGCATTTCACAGTAAGGTTTACACCTGTTGGTTAAGGGCTTGTAAGTCAGCATTTCACAGTAAGGTTTACACCTGTTGGTTAAGGGCTTGGAAGTCAGCATTTCACAGTAAGGTTTACACCTGTTGGTTAAGGGCTTGTAAGTCAGCATTTCACAGTAAGGTTTACACCTGTTGGTTAAGGGCTTGGAAGTCAGCATTTCACAGTAAGGTTTACACCTGTTGGTTAAGGGCTTGTAAGTCAGCATTTCACAGTAAGGTTTACACCTGTTGGTTAAGGGCTTGTAAGTCAGCATTTCACAGTAAGGTTTACACCTGTTGGTTAAGGGCTTGTAAGTCAGCATTTCACAGTAAGGTTTACACCTGTTGGTTAAGGGCTTGTAAGTCAGCATTTCACAGTAAGGTTTACACCTGTTGGTTAAGGGCTTGTAAGTCAGCATTTCACAGTAAGGTTTACACCTGTTGGTTAAGGGCTTTGAAGTCAGCATTTCACAGTAAGGTTTACACCTGTTGGTTAAGGGCTTGTAAGTCAGCATTTCACAGTAAGGTTTACACCTGTTGGTTAAGGGCTTGTAAGTCAGCATTTCACAGTAAGGTTTACACCTGTTGGTTAAGGGCTTGGAAGTCAGCATTTCACAGTAAGGTTTACACCTGTTGGTTAAGGGCTTGTAAGTCAGCATTTCACAGTAAGGTTTACACCTGTTGGTTAAGGGCTTGTAAGTCAGCATTTCACAGTAAGGTTTACACCTGTTGGTTAAGGGCTTGTAAGTCAGCATTTCACAGTAAGGTTTACACCTGTTGGTTAAGGGCTTGTAAGTCAGCATTTCACAGTAAGGTTTACACCTGTTGGTTAAGGGCTTGTAAGTCAGCATTTCACAGTAAGGTTTACACCTGTTGGTTTAGGGCTTGTAAGTCAGCATTTCACAGTAAGGTTTACACCTGTTGGTTAAGGGCTTGTAAGTCAGCATTTCACAGTAAGGTTTACACCTGTTGGTTAAGGGCTTGTAAGTCAGCATTTCACAGTAAGGTTTACACCTGTTGGTTAAGGGCTTGTAAGTCAGCATTTCACAGTAAGGTTTACACTGAGTCCCAAATGGCACCCTATTCCCTATGAATATGTTATTCCGTGTGTTTCTACAGGCTATATGTTATTCCGTGTGTTTCTATGGGGCTATATGTTATTCTGTGTGTTTCTACAGGCTATATGTTATTCCGTGTGATTCTAGGGGCTATATGTTATTCCGTGTGTTTCTAGGGGCTATATGTTATTCCGTGTGTTTCTACAGGCTATATGTTATTCCGTGTGTTTCTAAGGCCTATATGTTATTCCGTGTGTTTCTAGGGGCTATATGTTATTCTGTGTGTTTCTAGGGGCTATATGTTATTCTGTGTGTTTCTACAGGCTATATGTTATTCCGTGTGTTTCTACAGGCTATATGTTATTCCGTGTGTTTCTACAGGCTATATGTTATTCCGTGTGTTTCTAGGGGCTATATGTTATTCCATGTGTTTCTAGGGCCTATATGTTATTCTGTGTGTTTCTAGGGGCTATATGTTATTCTGTGTGTTTCTACAGGCTATATGTTATTCCGTGTGTTTCTACAGGCTATATGTTATTCCGTGTGTTTCTACAGGCTATATGTTATTCCGTGTGTTTCTAGGGGCTATATGTTATTCCGTGTGTTTCTAGGGCCTATATGTTATTCTGTGTGTTTCTAGGGGCTATATGTTATTCTGTGTGTTTCTACGGGCTTTATGTTATTCCGTGTGTTTCTAGGGGCTATATGTTATTCCGTGTGTTTCTAGGGCCTATATGTTATTCTGTGTGTTTCTAGGGGCTATATGTTATTCTGTGTGTTTCTACAGGCTATATGTTATTCCGTGTGTTTCTACAGGCTATATGTTATTCCGTGTGTTTCTAGGGGCTATATGTTATTCCGTGTGTTTCTAGGGGCTATATGTTATTCCGTGTGTTTCTAGGGGCTATATGTTATTCTGTGTGTTTCTACAGGCTATATGTTATTCCGTGTGTTTATACAGGCTATATGTTATTCCGTGTGTTTCTAGGGGCTATATGTTATTCCGTGTGTTTCTAGGGGCTATATGTTATTCCGTGTGTTTCTAGGGGCTATATGTTATTCCGTGTGTTTCTAGGGGCTATACGTTATTCCGTGTGTTTCTAGGGGCTATATATTATTCCATGTGTTTCTAGGGGCTATATGTTATTCTGTGTGTTTCTACAGGCTATATGTTATTCCGTGTGTTTCTATGGGCTATATGTTATTCCGTGTGTTTCTAGGGGCTATATGTTATTCCGTGTGTTTCTAGGGGCTATATGTTATTCCGTGTGTTTCTAGGGGCTATATGATATTCCGTGTGTTTCTACAGGCTATATGTTATTCCGTGTGTTTCTACAGGCTATATGTTATTCCGTGTGTTTCTAGGGGCTATATGTTATTCCGTGTGTTTATAGGGGCTATATGTTATTCCGTGTGTTTCTACAGGCTATATGTTATTCCGTGTGTTTCTAGGGGCTATATGTTATTCCGTGTGATTCTAGGGGCTTTATGTTATTCCGTGTGTTTCTAGGGGCTATATGTTATTCCGTGTGTTTCTAGGGGCTATATGTTATTCCGTGTGTTTCTACAGGCTATATGTTATTCTGTGTGTTTCTACAGGCTATATGTTATTCCGTGTGTTTCTACAGGCTATATGTTATTCCGTGTGTTTCTAGGGGCTATATGTTATTCCGTGTGTTTCTAGGGGCTATATGTTATTCTGTGTGTTTTTAGGGGCTATATGTTATTCCATGTGTTTCTAGGGGCTATATGTTATTCTGTGTGTTTCTACGGGCTAAATTCCATATCAAATAGTTAAATGATCCTTGGTATGACCAAGTGTAGAAAGCCCCGAGCACTTAGACCTTTGGGGGTAACATTACCACCATCTTAAAACATATGTTATCTTTGTAGAAAGCACCGGACACTTAGACCTTTGGGGTAACATTACTACCATCTTAAAACATATGTTATCTTTGTAGAAAGACCCGGGCACTTAGACCATTGGGGGTAACATTACCACCATCTTAAAACATATGTTATCTTTGTAGAAAGCCCCGGGCACTTAGACCTTTGGGGGTAACATTAACCACCATCTTAAAACATATGTTATCTTTGTAGAAAGCCCCGGGCACTTAGACCTTTGGGGGTAACATTACCACCATCTTAAACATGTGTTATCTTTGTTGAAAGCCCCGGGCACTTAGACCTTTGGGGGTAACATTACCACCATCTTAAAACATATGTTATCTTTGCAGAAAGCCCCGGGCACTTAGACCTTTGGGGGTAACATTACCACCACCTTAAAACATATGTTATCTTTGTAGAAATCCCCGGGCACTTAGACCATTGGGGGTGACATTACCACCATCTTAAAACATATGTTATCTTTGTAGAAAGCCCCGGGCACTTAGACCTTTGGGGGTAACATTACCACCATCTTAAAACATATGCTATCTTTGTAGAAAGACCCGGGCCCTTAGACCTTTGGGGGTAACATTACCACCATCTTAAAACATATGTTATCTTTGCAGAAAGCCCCGGGCACTTAGACCTTTGGGGGTAACATTACCACCATCTTAAAACATATGCTATCTTTGTAGAAAGCCCCGGGCCCTTAGACCTTTGGGGGTAACATTACCACCATCTTAAAACATATGTTATCTTTGCAGAAAGCCCCGGGCACTTAGACCTTTGGGGGTAACATTACCACCATCTTAAAACATATGTTATCTTTGTAGAAAGCCCCGGGCACTTAGACCTTTGGGGGTAACATTACCACCATCTTAAAACATATGCTATCTTTGTAGAAAGCCCCAGGCCCTTAGACCTTTGGGGGTAACATTACCACCATCTTAAAACATATGTTATCTTTGCAGAAAGCCCCGGGCACTTAGACCTTTGGGGGTAACATTACCACCATCTTAAAACATATGCTATCTTTGTAGAAAGCCCCGGGCCCTTAGACCTTTGGGGGTAACATTATCACCATCTTAAAACATATGTTATCTTTGCAGAAAGCCCCGGGCACTTAGACCTTTGGGGGTAACATTACCACCATCTTAAAACATATGTTATCTTTGTAGAAAGCCCCGGGCACTTAGACCTTTGGGGGTAACATTACCACCATCTTAAAACATATGTTGTCTTTGCAGAAAGCCCCGGGCACTTAGACCTTTGGGGGTAACACTACCACCATCTTAAAACATATGTTATCTTTGTAGAAAGCCCCGGGCACTTAGACCTTTGGGGGTAACATTACCACCATCTTAAAGCATATGTTATCTTTGTAGAAAGCCCCGGGCACTTAGACCTTTGGGGGTAACATTACCACCATCTTAATTAAAACATATGTTATCTTTGTATAAAGCCCCGGGCACTTAGACCTTTGGGGGTAACATTACCACCATCTTAAAGCATATGTTATCTTTGTTGAAAGCCCCGGGCACTTAAACCTTTGGGGGTAACATTACCACCATCTTAAAACATATGTTATCTTTGTAGAAAGCCCCGGGCACTTAGACCTTTGGGGGTAACATTACCTCTGTGAAGTCAAAGAAACACTTCAACTATTGTTGATTTCATCATGAGTTACCATTTGTTACAACTGATCTAAATGCCGCTGCTCTCCCAGGCATTCAGAATGCATGTTCCTCTATTCAGTCAATTATAAAAATATTCCCAAACTGATGCCTGGTTCCAAACTGATGCCTGGTTCCAAACTGATGCCTGGTTCCAAACGGATGCCTGATTCCCAAACTGATGCCTGGTTCCAAACTGATGCCTGATTCCCAAACTGATACCTGGTTCCAAACTGATGCCTGATTCCCAAACTGATACCTGGTTCCAAACTGATGCCTGGTTCCAAACTGATGCCTGGTTCCAAACTGATGCCTGGTTCCAAACGGATGCCTGAATCCCAAACTGATGCCTGGTTCCAAACTGATGCCTGATTCCCAAACTGATACCTGGTTCCAAACTGATGCCTGATTCCCAAACTGATACCTGGTTCCAAACTGATGCCTGGTTCCAAACTGATGCCTGATTCCCAAACTGATACCTGGTTTCAAACTGATGCCTGGTTCCCAAACTGATGCCTGGTTCCAAAGTGATGCCTGATTCCCAAACTGATGCCTGGTTCCAAACTGATGCCTGGTTCCAAACTGATACCTGGTTCCAAACGGATGCCTGGTTCCTAAACTGATACCTGGTTCCCAAACTGATGCCTGATTCCAAACTGATGCCTGGTTCCAAACGGATGCCTGATTCCCAAACTGATGCCTGATTCCAAACCTATGCCTGATTCCCAAACTGATGCCTGGTTCCAAACTGATGCCTGGTTCCAAACTGATGCCTGATTCCCAAACTGATGCCTGGTTCCAAACTGATGCCTGATTCCCAAACTGATACCTGGTTCCCAAACGGATGCCTGGTTCCCAAACTGATGCCTGGTTCCCAAACTGATGCCTGATTCCCAAACTGATGCCTGGTTCCAAACTGATGCCTGGTTCCAAACTGATGCCTGGTTCCCAAACTGATGCCTGGTTCCCAAACTGATACCTGGTTCCAAACTGATGCCTGAATCCCAAACTGATGCCTGGTTCCCAAACTGATGTCTGGTTCCAAACTGATGCCTGGTTCCAAACTGATGCCTGATTCCCAAACTGATGCCTGGTTCCAAACTGATGCCTGATTCCCAAACTGATGCCTGATTCCCTAACTGATGCCTGATTCCCTAACTGATGCCTGGTTCCAACCTGATGCCTGGTTCCAAACTGATGCCTGGTTCCAAACTGATGCCTGGTTCCAAACTGATGCCTGATTCCCTAACTGATGCCTGGTTCCAAACTGATGCCTGATTCCCAAACGGATGCCTGGTTCCAAACTGATGCCTGATTCCCAAACTGATGCCTGGTTCCAAACTGATGCCTGGTTCCAAACTGATGCCTGATTCCCAAACTGATGCCTGGTTTCAAACTGATGCCTGGTTCCCAAACTGATGCCTGGTTCCAAACTGATGCCTGATTCCCAAACTGATGCCTGGTTCCAAACTGATGCCTGGTTCCAAACTGATGCCTGATTCCCTAACTGATGCCTAGTTCCAAACTGATGCCTGATTCCCAAACTGATGCCTGGTTCCAAGTGTGGCTAGGAGGGGAATGCTTCATCCGCATTTTCAAACAGGACTTCTTTAAAGCCTGTGTTCCAGATTGTACCGGGCTTTAGGTTGGCCACGTTTAGTGATGGAACAGATATTGATGTGTAGAACAGGGACAATACAGGAACACGCAAGAACATATTGTGTATTTCATCCATACTGGATATATACATGTATGTACTGTATATATATATATATATATATATATATATATGGACTAAAGACATGAAAAGAACCAAGTGACTTGTAAGTGGCTAAACATGAATACATCAGGAGCATCTCTATAGTGTGTCTCCGGCGCTCCTCATGCTGCCTTCTCTCTCCCTCTGCCTGTCTGCTGCCTGCCTGACAGAGAAAGACACTGCTGGCATTATTACAAATACATCAGGAGCATCTCTATAGTGTGTCTCCGGCGCTCCTCATGCTGCCTTCTCTCTCCCTCTGCCTGTCTGCTGCCTGCCTGACAGAGAAAGACACTACTGGCATTATTACAAATACATCAGGAGCATCTCTATAGTGTGTCTCCGGCGCTCCTCATGCTGCCTTCTCTCTCCCTCTGCCTGTCTGCTGCCTGCCTGACAGAGAAAGACACTGCTGGCATTATTACAAATACATCTGGAGCATCTCTATAGTGTGTCTCCGGCGCTCCTCATGCTGCCTTCTCTCTCCCTCCGCCTGTCTGCTGCCTGCCTGACAGAGAAAGACACTGCTGGCATTATTACAAATACATCTTGGTTGGAATGTATAGCCTGTCAGTGCAGTGCATTATGGTTCTGGGTTCAGGAATAATGGAATGTGTGTTGATTATGATCTGACTGAATTAATATATATTGTTTTAGGAGGTGAGGTGAGTTAGGGGAGCGGGACAACGAGACTGATGGGTAGAGATTCATTTCACTGTACAGCGCTACTGCAATGCATATTGGGAAACAGGAGCGTGGCGTCCATCAGCGTATGTCAGCGTTCGTTTTATCATGAGCAGAAGATGAACATCCGCCGGCTGGTTGAGAAATAAAACCTGGTCTTATCGCTGAGGATTCATCACAGCAATTATTCAAACCTAAACACTTCTTAGGCTGTTGTTTGTGTACTGTAGATATATGCAAAGTTATTCACAAGATTTTCATATTATTCTACATCAAATTAATTACATCAAGACATAACCACAGCATTACTGTTATTCACTGATCCAGTGTAGTGAAGAATAGCAAACACATGTCTAAATCTCAGCACAGAGACAGATTGAGAGAAACTCACAGAGTGAAGGATTCATACCGTGCAGGCAGATAGGGTGAAAGACTCATACAGGACAGACTGAGAGACAGGGTGAAGGACTCATACAGGACAGACTGAGAGACAGAGTGAAGGACTCACACAGGACAGACTGAGAGACAGGGTGAAGGACTCATACAGGACAGACTGAGAGACAGGGTGAAGGACTCTTACAGGACAGACTGAGAGACAGAGTGAAGGACTCATACAGTACAGGTTGTAAATGGAGAAAAGACAAAGAGCCTGTCTCCTTCAAGCGTGAGAGAAGACAGGCAGAAGAGAGAAGAGATGGTGAACAGAGAAGAGAGAGAGACTACTAGGCTTTCCTTAAGTAATGTTGTTTACTGGGCCAGGCATTGGTAACCCTCCAGGCTCCAGTCTATTGAACAAAACTCAGTAATTTGCTACCTTCGGTTCATTTCTCTCTCAGTGAGCTCTCTCTCTCTCACACCTGGGACAGGCAGGAGAATTGCCTTGTAGGCCTGAACTGCAAACAGCTCCTCTCTGATCCGCTCCTTCACACAGCTTCAGTCCACTGCTATTTGAACAGTGTTTGGTGCTGAAAGACACATTTGGCCCTCCTCTCTGTGGAGAAAGAAAGGTTCTTCTGTGTTCTTCATACATGTTTGAAGCCTTCCCAATCTCCCCTCTGCTCTCAGCAGTGCTTTCAGGCCAGGCAGAAAGTGGACGCTGGGTTGGAAAGCTTAAGGCCTGACACAGCCTGATTTGTAAACAAGTTTGGACGACATAAACACATTAGTGTCACTTCTTGGTAAATTCAGTGTTAAGAAATGCCAGGTATGTGTTCAACACAACGGTCTGGTGAAGCAGTGGCCAGATCAATAATTAATCACAACCTGCTCCACTACTGAAGCAGAACCACTGTAACAGACATCTCAATAGAGTTCTAACCACTAGTGAAAATAATCAACAGCAACGTGTTTAGTTTTAATGGTGTTGGAAATGCCACTGTGTTCAGGGTCAGCATGTCTGGAGCCAACCAGACGCAGGAGGAGAACACAACTCCACAGCCTTACAAACACGCCTGCTTTGTTCTCATCTCTTATTTAGCTTCAAGGAAAACTGCTGGGGCCACCATTTCATGGACTTTACTGTTAATCTGTGCCCCCTGTGTGGGTTGATGTAGGTTGTATGGTCAGGCAAAGCTAGTCTGTGCAGGTTGTATGGTCAGGCAAAGCCATGCCACGACAGCAGTCCAGTCTGAAAACATGCCTCTAATCCGGTAACCTTCAGAACAAGAAGCTGCAGCTGAGCGAGAGAGAGAGAGAGAGAGAGAGAGAGAGAGAGAGAGAGAGAGAGAGAGAGAGAGAGAGAGAGAGAGAGAGAGAGAGAGAGAGAGAGATAGAGAGAGAGAGAGATAGATAGAGAGAGAGAGAGAGAGAGAGAGAGAGAGAGAGAGAGAGAGAGAGAGAGAGAGATGCTGAGTGACTGAGTGGCTGCAGGGCTGAATGGACAGTCAGGGACACTGATATCCCTGCCCCCCCCCCAGGCTGGAAAATGGATTTCTATTTCTGGGTTCATATCGCTGATCATGGTTCATAGCCTCCTTTCAGGCTGTGAGTTAACATCGCTGGCTGATGTCAGGGTGCCGCTGATCGCAGCCTGGAGATCCGCTGATGGCCTTCAATCTGCCAAAGCGATGACGGCTGTTGGGCTGATACTATCTGGTAAATTCTATCACTGTCACTGTCTGTTTCTATCCAGCTGCACTCAGGGTGTCAGGGGCCGGCCCCAACTCTCCACAACACGACATGGGAACGGATTCTACTCCCTCTGTGAATCTCACATCAATTGTTTCCAAGCAAAAGAGGGGAAAAGGTACCATTAAAGATATGAATTGTCTTCATGTTGCACCTGAATCTTTTGATCTGAGTATGAGGTCACCCAGCCGACCTCAAACTCCAGGACCTGTTTCGCTGTTTCAAAGGACCAACAGGTCAACAGGTTGTTGTTTCTAGTTGTCACTAGTTTGTGTTGCTGTTGTTTTATTTCACACTTCCACTGTCTGTTTGCTGGTGTGTTTGTGCTGTTGCCAGAGTCTTCTGTCTGGGCTGTCCGTTTGGTATGCCATAGTTTTTCATCCCAGACACCTTCTAATGACTGGCCTCTCCGTTTGGTCTTCTATAGTTTTTCATCCCAGACACCGTCTTCTGTCTGGGTTGTCCGTTTGGTCTTCCATACTTTTTCATCCCAGACACCGTCTTCTGTCTGGGCTGTCCGTTTGGTCTTCTATAGTTTTTCATCCCAGACACCGTCTTCTGTCTGGGCTGTCCGTTTGGTCTTCCATACTTTTTCACCCCAGACACCGTCTTCTGTCTGGGCTGTCCGTTTGGTCTTCTATAGTTTTTCATCCCAGACACCGTCTTCTGTCTGGGCTGTCCGTTTGGTCTTCCATACTTTTTCATTCCTGACACCGTCTTCTGTCTGGGCTGTCCGTTTGGTCTTCCATACTTTTTCATCCCAGACACCGTCTTCTGTCTGGGCTGTCCGTTTGGTCTCCCATAGTTTTTCATCCCAGACACCGTCTTCTGTCTGGGCTGTCCGTTTGGTCTCCCATAGTTTTTCCACACAGGAG
The DNA here is from genome assembly GCF_045791955.1 of Oncorhynchus clarkii lewisi. Taxonomy (NCBI): domain Eukaryota; kingdom Metazoa; phylum Chordata; class Actinopteri; order Salmoniformes; family Salmonidae; genus Oncorhynchus; species Oncorhynchus clarkii. Next base: position 81,610 of record NW_027258064.1, on the reverse strand, counting down.
GCCTTTTGCCTCTTGCCAGGCCGTCATTGTAAATAAGAATGTGTTCTTAGTTGACTAGTCTGGTTAAAAAAAGGTTCAATAAACAAAGTTTCAATAAAATAAAATAAAACTATAAGGTTGCATACAGATATGAGTGGTTCTGCACATTAGTCTTCCAAAGTGGTAAACACACAGTCTTCAGCATGACAGATGACCTCTCTACTAAAGCCCTTTCATATTAAACCTCCAATAAACACAGTCTTCAGCATGACAGATGACCTCTCTACTAAAGCTCTTTCATATTAAACCTCCAATAAACACAGTCTTCAGCATGACAGATGACCTCTCTACTAAAGCTCTTTCATATTAAACCTCCAATAAACACAGTCTTCAGCATGACAGATGACCTCTCTACTAAAGCTCTTTCATATTAAACCTCCAATAAACACAGTCTTCAGCATGACAGATGACCTCTCTACTAAAGCTCTTTCATATGAAACCTCCGATAAACACAGTCTTCAGCATGACAGATGACCTCTCTACTAAAGCTCTTTCATATTAAACCTGCTATAAACACACAGTCTTCAGCATGACAGATGACCTCTCTACTAAAGCTCTTTCATACTAAACCTCCAATAAACACAGTCTTCAGCATGACAGATGACCTCTCTACTAAAGCTCTTTCATATTAAACCTGCTATAAACACAGTCTTCAGCATGACAGATGACCTCTCTACTAAAGCTCTTTCATACTAAACCTCCAATAAACATTCAACAATTCTATACCACTGGGCTGGTTCATACTAAACCTCCAATAAACACTCAGAGATTCTATACCACTGGGCTGGTTCATATTAAACCTCCAATAAACACACAGAGATTCTATACCACTGGGCAGGTTCATACTAAACCTCCAATAAACACTCAGAGATTCTATACCACTGGGCTGGTTCATACTAAATCTCCAATAAACACACAGAGATTCTATACCACTGGGCTGGTTCATACTAAACCTCCAATAAACACTCAGAGATTCTATACCACTGGGCTGGTTCATACTAAACCTCCAATAAACACTCAGAGATTCTATACCACTGGGCTGGTTCATATTAAACCTCCAATAAACACACAGAGATTCTATACCACTGGGCAGGTTCATACTAAACCTCCAATAAACACTCAGAGACTCTATACCACTGGGCTGGTTCATACTAAATCTCCAATAAACACACAGAGATTCTATACCACTGGGCTGGTTCATACTAAACCTCCAATAAACACAGTCTTCAGCATGACAGATGACCTCTCCACTAAAGCTCTTTCATACTAAACCTCCAATAAACACACAGTCTTCAGCATGACAGATGACCTCTCTAATAAAGCTCTTTCATACTAAATCTCCAATAAACACTCAACAATTCTATACCACTGGGCTGGTTCATACTAAACCTCCAATAAACACTCAGAGATTTTATACCACTGGGCTTGTTCCTATTAAACCTCCAATAAACACTCAGAGATTCTATACCACTGGGCTGGTTCATACTAAATCTCCAATAAACACACAGAGATTCTATACCACTGGGCTGGTTCATACTAAACCTCCAATAAACACTCAGAGATTATATACCACTGGGCTGGTTCATACTAAACCTCCAATAAACACTCAGAGATTCTATACCACTGGGCTGGTTCATATTAAACCTCCAATAAACACACAGAGATTCTATACCACTGGGCAGGTTCATACTAAACCTCCAATAAACACTCAGAGATTCTATACCACTGGGCTGGTTCATACTAAATCTCCAATAAACACACAGAGATTCTATACCACTGGGCTGGTTCATACTAAACCTCCAATAAACACAGTCTTCAGCATGACAGATGACCTCTCTACTAAAGCTCTTTCATACTAAACCTCCAATAAACACACAGTCTTCAGCATGACAGATGACCTCTCTAATAAAGCTCTTTCATACTAAACCTCCAATAAACACTCAACAATTCTATACCACTGGGCTGGTTCATACTAAACCTCCAATAAACACTCAGAGATTTTATACCACTGGGCTGGTTCCTATTAAACCTCCAATAAACACTCAGAGATTCTATACCACTGGGCTGGTTCATAGTAAATCTCCAATAAACACACAGAGATTCTATACCACTGGGCTGGTTCATACTAAACCTCCAATAAACACTCAGAGATTATATACCACTGGGCTGGTTCATACTAAACCTCCAATAAACACTCAGAGATTCTATACCACTGGGCTGGTTCATATTAAACCTCCAATAAACACACAGAGATTCTATACCACTGGGCAGGTTCATACTAAACCTCCAATAAACACTCAGAGATTCTATACCACTGGGCTGGTTCATACTAAATCTCCAATAAACACACAGAGATTCTATACCACTGGGCTGGTTCATACTAAACCTCCAATAAACACAGTCTTCAGCATGACAGATGACCTCTCTACTAAAGCTCTTTCATACTAAACCTCCAATAAACACACAGTCTTCAGCATGACAGATGACCTCTCTAATAAAGCTCTTTCATACTAAACCTCCAATAAACACTCAACAATTCTATACCACTGGGCTGGTTCATACTAAACCTCCAATAAACACTCAGAGATTTTATACCACTGGGCTGGTTCCTATTAAACCTCCAATAAACACACAGAGATTCTATACCACTGGGCAGGTTCATACTAAACCTCCAATAAACACTCAGAGATTCTATACCACTGGGCTGGTTCATACTAAACCTCCAATAAACACTCAGAGATTCTATAACACTGGGCTGGTTCATATTAAACCTCCAAAAAACACTCAGAGATTCTATACCACTGGGCTGGTTCATACTAAACCTCCAATAAACACTCAGAGATTCTATACCACTGGGCTGGTTCATACTAAACCTCCAATAAACACTCAGAGATGTTATACCACTGGGCTGGTTCATACTAAACCTCCAATAAACACTCAGAGATTCTATACCACTGGGCTGGTTCATACTAAACCTCCAATAAACACTCAGAGATTCTATACCACTGGGCTGGTTCATACTAAACCTCCAATAAACACTCAGAGATTCTATACCACTGGGCTGGTTCATAAAAAAACCTCCAATAAACACTCAGAGATTATATACCACTGGGCTGGTTCATACTAAACCTCCAATAAACACTCAGAGATTCTATACCACTGGGCTGGTTCATATTAAACCTCCAATAAACACACAGTGTCAGGGAGACACAACACAGGTACCTGTACTGTCATCATGATAACGTAGTGAGACAGGTACCTGTGCTGTTATCATGATAACGTAGTGAGACTAACGTAATGAGACAGGTACCTGTACTGTCATCATGATATGGTGGAGAGACAGGTACCTGTACTGTCATCATGATAATGTAGTGAGACTAACGTAATGAGACAGGTACCTGTACTGTCATCATGATATGGTGGAGAGACAGGTACCTGTACTGTCATCATGATATGGTGGAGAGACAGGTACCTGTACTGTCATCATGATATGGTGGAGAGACAGGTACCTGTGCTGTTATCATGGTAACGTAGTGAGACAGGTACCTGTACTGGCATAATAACGTGGTGAGACAGAGCGTAATTACATAGAGAATAATGACTGAAGAGCGAAACATCTATAAATAAAATATGTACCGGCAGACTAAATGATCTTTAAGACCACATTGATGCATATTTTCCAAAGCAGCCAGTCTACCAGCTAGGTTCTCAGTCTGCCAGCTAGGTTCTCAGTCTGCCAGCTAGGTTCTCAGTCTGCCAGCTAAGTTCTCAGTCTACCAGTTAGGTTCTCAGTCTGCCAGCTAGGTTCTCAGTCTACCAGTTAGGTTCTCAGTCTGCCAGCTAGGTTCTCAGTCTGCCAGCTAGGTTCTCAGTCTACCAGCTAGGTTCTCAGTCTACCAGTTAGGTTCTCAGTCTACCAGCTAGGTACTCAGTCTACCAGCTAGGTTCTCAGTCTACCAGCTAGGTTCTCAGTCTACCAGCTAGGTTCTCAGTCTACCAGCTAGGTTCTCAGTCTACCAGTTAGGTTCTCAGTCTGTCAGCTAGGTACTCAGTCTACCAGTTAGGTTCTCAGTCTGCCAGCTAGGTTCTCAGTCTGCCAGCTAGGTTCTCAGTCTACCAGCTAGGTTCTCAGTCTGCCAGCTAGGTTCTCAGTCTGCCAGCTAGGTTCTCAGTCTGCCAGCTAGGTTCTCAGTCTGCCAGCTCGGTTCTCAGTCTACCAGCTAGGTTCTCAGTCTACCAGCTTGGTGCTCAGTCTGTCAGCTAGGAACTCAGTCTACCAGCTAGGTTCTCAGTCTACCAGCTAGGTTCTCAGTCTACCAGCTAGGTTCTCAGTCTGTCAGCTAGGTTCTCAGTCTACCAGCTAGGTTCTCAGTCTACCAGCTAGGTTCTCAGTCTACCAGCTAGGTTCTCAGTCTGTCAGCTAGGTTCTCAGTCTACCAGCTAGGTTCTCAGTCTGCCTGCTAGGTTCTCAGTCTCCCAGCTAGGTTCTCAGTCTGTCAGCTAGGTTCTCAGTCTGTCAGCTAGGTTCACTGTCTACCAGCTAGGTTCTCTGTATATAGAGAGATCACTGGGCTGGTTCTCAGTCTACCAGCTAGGTTCTCAGTATGCCAGCTAGGTTATCTTTCTGTAGAGAGATCACTGGGCTGGTTCTCAGTCTACCAGCTAGTTTCTCTGTATGTAGAGAGATCACTGGGATGGTTCTCAGTCTACCAGCTAGGTTCTCAGTCTGCCAGCTACGTTCTCTGTCTGTAGAGAGATCACTGGGCTGGTTCTCAGTCTACCAGCTAGGTTCTCTGTATGTAGAGCGATCACTGGGCTGGTTCTCAGTTTGCCAGCTACATTCTCTGTCTGTAGAGAGATCACTGGGCTGGTTCACAGTCTACCAGCTAGGTTCTCAGTCGACCAGCTAGGTTCTCTGTCTGTAGAGAGATCACTGGGCTGGTTCTCAGTCTACCAGCTAGGTTCTCAGTCGACCAGCTAGGTTCTCTGTCTGTAGAGAGATCACTGGGCTGGTTCTCAGTCTACCAGCTAGGTTCTCAGTCTACCAGCTAGGTTCTCAGTCTACCAGCTAGGTTCTCTGTCTGTAGAGAGATCACTGGGCTGGTTCTCAGTCTACCAGCTAGGTTCTCTGTCTGTAGAGAGATCACTGGGCTGGTTCTCAGTCTACCAGCTAGGTTCTCTGTCTGTAGAGAGATCACTGGGCTGGTTCTCAAAGGTGCTTTCTCCATCCTCTAATATCAAAACATATTTATTTCACCTTCTCAATTAAATCCAATTTGATTCTATTAATATTAATGATGTGAGATCATTCTTATAATGAAATAATAAAATGCCCTTGTGCTGCGGTGTCTGCCCCAAAGCACTTTCAGGTCCCTTACACTCAGAGAAAATAAATAAACACCCAACCAAAGATCTGAAGGGCTTTGCCAGGGGCATGACACACACAAATGGGTTCCAGCTTATTGTTAGTGAGCCAAATGTTTTAATGAAACCAATGGCTTTGGTTCGTGACACTACAGAGGTGGCTCTTGCAGCCTGAAGCCAGGCCCGATTCATTACACCCTCTCTACGTTCTCTTCCAACTTCCTCCAAACCAGAGGATTAACTACTTAGCTGGACTTTTCCAAGCGCCGTGGCCTTGTAAACATGCTAGTACGGTATGGCTGGAAGGAGAGCAGCTGCCTTCTTCCTGATAAAGGTTGCTTGTTTTACATCCTGACTGTGATTCACCGGGGGCTGGTGTGAAAGGAGGTTAGTAAATCAAATCAAATCCACAGGGCTGGGTTCTGAGACAGGCTGGGTCTGGGGAGGAGGTTAGTAGTCAACTGGGCTTGGTTCTGAGACAGGCTGGGTCTGGGGAGGAGGTTAGTTGTCAACTGGGCTGGGTTCTGAGGCAGGCTGGGTCCGGGGACGAGGTTAGTAGTCAACTGGGCTGGGTTCTGAGACAGACTGGGTCTAGGGCGGAGGTTAGTTGTCAACTGGGCTTGGTTCTGAGACAGACTGGGTCTGGGGAGGAGGTTAGTAGTCAACTGGGCTGGGTTCTGAGACAGACTGGGGAGGAGGTTAGTTGTCAACTGGGCTGGGTTCTGAGACAGACTGGGTCTGGGGAGGAGGTTAGTTGTTAACAGGGCTGGATTCTGAGGGAGGCTGGGTATGGAGAGGGTTAACAGAATTCATTCCTTTAAATGCATTTGTCTCCAGAGAATATAAAACAATCCTAGTGAAAGACAACAGCCATATTCCCTTCCATCTGCATTAGAGCAGAATGCAGTGGGATGGCTGTGGTTAGCCGGATGGTTCTGTCAATCTGCAGCTCTATAGCTCTGATGACATCAGCTGCAATGTTATGACTCCTGCGTCAAGAAGGGACATTCCTATAGTTTATTTCTATTTGTAATAATATACAACATCATAGCTGTTGAGATTTAGAACAAGATAAAATTACAGAATGACAAGCCAAAATCAGTTAGTGACAACAAACACACGTATACTTCATAGTGTCATCGTCTATAACACTACAGCCATCAGATCAAGGTGTTTCCTGTGGCAGGTGGTCGTCTATAACGCTACAGCCATCAGTTCCAGGTGTTTCCTGTGGCAGGTGGTCGTTTATAACACTACAGCCATCAGTAACGTGTTTCCTGTAGCAGGCGGTCGTTTATAACACTACAGCCATCAGTGGTGACTGGATCAATAAGTATGCTTTGGCCCCAATGCCCCAGCAGAGATACTGTAGCATGTCAACCCTGACAGACAGATACCACCATCCTGCTCTTTGACAGGTTATACCCCAGATGGCACCCTATTCCCTGTTTAGTGCACTACTTTAGACCAGAGATCTATGGGTAGTGCACTATACATTGAATAAGGTTTCATTTGGGATGCAACCAGACTCCAGTCTCAGAACCATCCAGTTAGACCCACCAGCGTATTGATCTCTCCTGTTTAAATCATAGATCAGCCCTGAATAAAGGCCTGGGAGGCAAAGCCTTTATTGTTCACCATGCCAAGATGGAACAGAAAGAGAGACGTTTGTTATTGGCTGTAACTCCGGGCTGGAAACATAATGGGACCTCTGATAGAAACAAGTCACATCCAGGTCTATCAAACTGTCAACAAGTTTTTAGTAATGATCATATCAACGGGATGGCTTTCTGAGGAGATCTGATGTGATGCTAATGTTCAGTTGCTCCTAGACCACAAATCTCTCTCCCTATACTTCAGCTGCAACATGATTCACTAATGTAGCTGGAGACAGGAGCTGTCCTTCTAAAATCCAGAGGAAACATGAACCAGACTCGTTCAGAGGTCAGACAGACTAGCTAGTGGTTATTACCGAGACAATGAAGTAGCGATGTCTGTTAAAAGTTACCACAGCTCTGTAATGAAGGAGTCGTCATAACAACAGTTATTAAAACAGTATTCCTCCTCTGTTACCACTCAGCCCAGTTATTAAAACAGTATTCCTCCTCTGTTACCACTCAGCCCAGTTATTAAAACAGTATTCCTCCTCTGTTACCACTCAGCCCAGTTATTAAAACAGTATTCCTCCTCTGTTACCACTCAGCTCAGTTATTAAAACAGTATTCCTCCTCTGTTACCACTCAGCCCAGTTATTAAAACACTATTCCTCCTCTGTTACCACTCAGTCCAGTTATTAAAACAGTATTCCTCTGTTACCACTCAGCCCAGTTATTAAAACAGTATTCCTCCTCTGTTACCACTCAGCCCAGTTATTAAAACAGTATTCCTCCTCTGTTACCACTCAGTCCAGTTATTAAAACAGTATTCCTCTGTTACCACTCAGCCCAGTTATTAAAACACTATTCCTCCTCTGTTACCACTCAGTCCAGTTATTAAAACAGTATTCCTCTGTTACCACTCAGTCCAGTTATTAAAACAGTATTCCTCTGTTACCACTCAGCCCAGTTATTAAAACAGTATTCCTCCTCTGTTACCACTCAGCCCAGTTATTAAAACAGTATTCCTCCTCTGTTACCACTCAGCCCAGTTATTAAAACAGTATTCCTCCTCTGTTACCACTCAGCCCAGTTATTAAAACAGTATTCCTCCTCTGTTACCACTCAGCCCAGTTATTAAAACAGTATTCCTCCTCTGTTACCACTCAGCCCAGTTATTAAAACAGTATTCCTCCTCTGTTACCACTCAACCCAGTTAATAAAACACTATTCCTCCTCTGTTACCACTCAGCCCAGTTATTAAAACAGTATTCCTCCTCTGTTAACAATCAGCCCAGTTATTAAAACAGTATTCCTCTGTTACCACTCAGCCCAGTTATTAAAACAGTATTCCTCTGTTACCACTCAGCTCAGTTATTAAAACAGTATTCCTGTGTTACCACTCAGCACAGTTATTAAAACAGTATTCCTCATCTGTTACCACTCAGCCCAGTTATTAAAACACTATTCCTCCTCTGTTACCACTCAGCCCAGTTATTAAAACAGTATTCCTCCTCTGTTAACAATCAGCCCAGTTATTAAAACAGTATTCCTCTGTTACCACTCAGCCCAGTTATTAAAACAGTATTCCTCCTCTGTTACCACTCAGCCCAGTAATTAAAACAGTATTCCTCTGTTACCACTCAGCCCAGTTATTAAAACAGTATTCCTCCTCTGTTACCACTCAGTCCAGTTATTAAAACAGTTTTCCTCCTCTGTTTTCACTCAGCCCAGTAATTAAAACAGTATTCCTCTGTTACCACTCAGTCCAGTTATTAAAACAGTATTCCTCCTCTGTTACCACTCAGCCCAGTAATTAAAACAGTATTCCTCTGTTACCACTCAGCCCAGTTATTAAAACAGTATTCCTCCTCTGTTACCACTCAGTCCAGTTATTAAAACAGTATTCCTCCTCTGTTACCACTCAGCCCAGTTATTAAAACAGTATTCCTCTGTTACCACTCAGCCCAGTTATTAAAACAGTATTCCTCTTTTACCACTCAGCCCAGTTATTAAAACAGTATTCCTGCTCTGTTACCACTCAGTCCAGTTATTAAAACAGTTTTCCTCCTCTGTTTTCACTCAGCCCAGTTATTAAAACATTACTCTTCTACTTCTGTTACTGTTGATAAAACAGTATTACTCTGTTACTGTTGATAAAACAGTATTACTCTGTTACTGTTGATAAAACAGTATTACTCTGTTACTGTTGATAAAACAGTATTACTCTGTTACTGTTGATAAAACAGTATTACTCTACTACTTCTGTTACTGTTGATAAAACAGTATTACTCTGTTACTGTTGATAAAACAGTATTACCCTTCTACTTCTGTTACTGTTGATAAAACAGTATTACTCTACTACTTCTGTTACTGTTGATAAAACAGTATTACTCTTTTACTGTTGATAAAACAGTATTACTCTACTACTTCTATTACTGTTGATAAAACAGTATTACTCTGTTACTGTTGATAAAACAGTATTACTCTGTTACTGTTGATAAAACAGTATTACTCTGTTACTGTTGATAAAACAGTATTACTCTGTTACTGTTGATAAAACAGTATTACTCTACTACTTCTGTTACTGTTGATAAAACAGTATTACTCTGTTACTGTTGATAAAACAGTATTACTCTGTTACTGTTGATAAAACAGTATTACTCTGTTACTGTTGATAAAACAGTATTACTCTGTTACTGTTGATAAAACAGTATTACTCTGTTACTGTTGATAAAACAGTATTACTCTGTTACTGTTGATAAAACAGTATTACTCTGTTACTGTTGATAAAACAGTATTACTCTACTGTTGATAAAACAGTATTACTCTGTTACTGTTGATAAAACAGTATTACTCTGTTACTGTTGATAAAACAGTATTACTCTGTTACTGTTGATAAAACAGTATTACTCTACTACTTCTGTTACTGTTGATTAAACAGTATTACTCTGTTACTGTTGATAAAACAGTATTACTTTGTTACTGTTGATTAAACAGTATTACTCTGTTAATGTTGATAAAACAGTATTACTTTGTTACTGTTGATAAAACAGTATTACTCTGTTACTGTTGATAAAACAGTATTACTCTGTTACTGTTGATAAAACAGTATTACTCTGTTACTGTTGATAAAACAGTATTACTCTGTTACTGTTGATAAAACAGTATTACTCTGGTACTGTTGATAAAACAGTATTACTCTGTTACTGTTGATAAAACAGTATTACTCTCCTACTTCTGTTACTGTTGATAAAACAGTATTACTCTGTTACTGTTGATAAAACAGTATTACTCTGTTACTGTTGATAAAACAGTATTACTCTGTTACTGTTGATAAAACAGTATTATTCTGTTACTGTTGATAAAACAGTATTACTCTGTTACTGTTGATAAAACAGTATTACTCTGTTACTGTTGATAAAACAGTATTACTCTGTTACTGTTGATAAAACAGTATTACTCTACTACTTCTGTTACTGTTTATAAAACAGTATTACTCTACTACTTCTGTTACTGTTGATAAAACAGTATTACTCTGTTACTGTTGATAAAACAGTATTACTCTACTACTTCTGTTACTGTTGATAAAACAGTATTACTCTGTTAAGTGTTTATAAAACAGTATTACTCTGTTACTGTTGATAAAACAGTATTACTCTGTTACTGTTGATAAAACAGTATTACTCTGTTACTGTTGATAAAACAGTATTACTCTACTACTTCTGTTACTGTTGATAAAACAGTATTACTCTACTACTTCTGTTACTGTTGATAAAACAGTATTACTCTGTTACTGTTGATAAAACAGTATTACTCTGTTACTGTTGATAAAACAGTATTACTCTGTTACTGTTGATAAAACAGTATTACTCTGTTACTGTTGATAAAACAGTATTACTCTGTTACTGTTGATAAAACAGTATTATTCTGTTACTGCTGATAAAACAGTATTACTCTGTTACTGTTGATAAAACAGTATTACTCTGTTACTGTTGATAAAACAGTATTACTCTGTTACTGCTGATAAAACAGTATTACTCTACTACTTCTGTTACTGTTGATAAAACAGTATTACTCTGTTACTGTTGATAAAACAGTATTACTCTGTTACTGTTGATAAAACAGTATTACTCTACTACTTCTGTTACTGTTGATAAAACAGTATTACTCTACTACTTCTGTTACTGTTGATAAAACAGTATTACTCTGTTACTGTTGATAAAACAGTATTACTCTGTTACTGTTGATAAAACAGTATTACTCTGTTACTGTTGATAAAACAGTATTACTCTACTACTTCTGTTACTGTTGATAAAACAGTATTACTCTGTTACTGTTGATAAAACAGTTCTGTTACTGTTGATAAAACAGTATTACTCTGTTACTGTTGATAAAACAGTATTACTCTGTTACTGTTGATAAAACAGTATTACTCTGTTACTGTTGATAAAACAGTATTACTCTGTTACTGTTGATAAAACAGTATTACTCTGTTACTGTTGATAAAACAGTATTACTCTGTTACTGTTGATAAAACAGTATTACTCTGTTACAGTATTACTCTGTTGATAAAACAGTATTACTCTGTTACTGTTGATAAAACAGTATTACTCTGTTACTGTTGATAAAACAGTATTACTCTGTTACTGTTGATAAAACAGTATTACTCTATACTGTTACTGTTGATAAAACAGTATTACTCTACTACTTCTGTTACTGTTGATAAAACAGTATTTCTCTGTTACTGTTGATAAAACAGTATTAATCTGTTACTGTTGATAAAACAGTATTACTCTGTTACTGTTGATAAAACAGTATTACTCTGTTACTGTTGATAAAACAGTATTACTCTGTTACTGTTGATAAAACAGTATTACTCTGTTACTGTTGATAAAACAGTATTACTCTGTTACTGTTGATAAAACAGTATTACTCTGTTACTGTTGATAAAACAGTATTACTCTGTTACTGTTGATAAAACAGTATTACTCTGTTACTGTTGATAAAACAGTATTACTCTGTTACTGTTGATAAAACAGTATTATTCTGTTACTGCTGATAAAACAGTATTACTCTGTTACTGTTGATAAAACAGTATTACTCTGTTACTGTTGATAAAACAGTATTACTCTACTACTTCTGTTACTGTTGATAAAACAGTATTACTCTGTTACTGTTGATAAAACAGTATTACTCTGTTACTGTTGATAAAACAGTATTACTCTGTTACTGTTGATAAAACAGTATTACTCTACTACTTCTGTTACTGTTGATAAAACAGTATTTCTCTGTTACTGTTGATAAAACAGTATTAATCTGTTACTGTTGATAAAACAGTATTACTCTGTTACTGTTGATAAAACAGTATTACTCTGTTACTGTTGATAAAACAGTATTACTCTGTTACTGTTGATAAAACAGTATTACTCTGTTACTGTTGATAAAACAGTATTACTCTGTTACTGTTGATAAAACAGTATTACTCTGTTACTGCTGATAAAACAGTATTACTCTGTTACTGTTGATAAAACAGTATTACTCTGTTACTGTTGATAAAACAGTATTACTCTGTTACTGTTGATAAAACAGTATTACTCTGTTACTGTTGATAAAACAGTATTACTCTGTTACTGTTGATAAAACAGTATTACTCTGTTACTGTTGATAAAACAGTATTACTCTGTTACTGTTGATAAAACAGTATTACTCTGTTACTATAAAACAGTTTACTGTTACTGTTGATAAAACAGTATTACTCTACTACTTCTGTTACTGTTGATAAAACAGTATTACTCTGTTACTGTTGATAAAACAGTATTACTCTGTTACTGTTGATAAAACAGTATTACTCTACTACTTCTGTTACTGTTGATAAAACAGTATTACTCTGTTACTGTTGATAAAACAGTATTACTCTGTTACTGTTGATAAAACAGTATTAATCTGTTACTGTTGATAAAACAGTATTACTCTGTTACTGTTGATAAAACAGTATTACTCTGTTACTGTTGATAAAACAGTATTACTCTGTTACTGTTGATAAAACAGTATTACTCTACTACTTCTGTTACTGTTGATAAAACAGTATTACTCTGTTACTGTTGATAAAACAGTATTACTCTGTTACTGTTGATAAAACAGTATTACTCTGTTACTGTTGATAAAACAGTATTACTCTGTTACTGTTGATAAAACAGTATTACTCTGTTACTGTTGATAAAACAGTATTACTGTTACTGTTGATAAAACAGTATTACTCTGTTACTGTTGATAAAACAGTATTACTCTGTTACTGTTGATAAAACAGTATTACTCTGTTACTGTTGATAAAACAGTATTACTCTGTTACTGTTGATAAAACAGTATTACTCTGTTACTGTTGATAAAACAGTATTACTCTGTTACTGTTGATAAAACAGTATTACTCTGTTACTGTTGATAAAACAGTATTACTCTGTTACTGTTGATAAAACAGTATTACTCTGTTACTGTTGATAAAACAGTATTACTCTGTTACTGTTGATAAAACAGTATTACTCTGTTACTGTTGATAAAACAGTATTACTCTGTTACTGTTGATAAAACAGTATTACTCTCTGTTACTGTTGATAAAACAGTATTACTCTGTTACTGTTGATAAAACAGTATTACTCTGTTACTGTTGATAAAACAGTATTACTCTGTTACTGTTGATAAAACAGTATTACTCTGTTACTGTTGATAAAACAGTATTACTCTGTTACTGTTGATAAAACAGTATTACTCTGTTACTGTTGATAAAACAGTATTACTCTACTACTATTACTGTTACTGTTGATAAAACAGTATTACTCTACTGTTGATAAAACAGTATATTCTGTTACTGTTGATAAAACAGTATTACTCTGTTACTGTTGATAAAACAGTATTAATCTGTTACTGTTGATAAAACAGTATTACTCTGTTACTGTTGATAAAACAGTATTACTCTGTTACTGTTGATAAAACAGTATTACTCTGTTACTGTTGATAAAACAGTATTACTCTGTTACTGTTGATAAAACAGTATTACTCTGTTACTGTTGATAAAACAGTATTACTCTGTTACTGTTGATAAAACAGTATTACTCTGTTACTGTTGATAAAACAGTATTACTCTGTTACTGTTGATAAAACAGTATTACTCTGTTACTGTTGATAAAACAGTATTACTCTGTTACTGTTGATAAAACAGTATTACTCTGTTACTGTTGATAAAACAGTATTACTCTGTTACTGTTGATAAAACAGTATTACTCTGTTACTGTTGATAAAACAGTATTACTCTGTTACTGTTGATAAAACAGTATTACTCTACTACTTCTGTTACTGTTGATAAAACAGTATTACTCTACTACTTCTGTTACTGTTGATAAAACAGTATTACTCTGTTACTGTTGATAAAACAGTATTACTCTGTTACTGTTGATAAAACAGTATTACTCTACTACTTCTGTTACTGTTGATAAAACAGTATTACTCTGTTACTGTTGATAAAACAGTATTACTCTGTTACTGTTGATAAAACAGTATTACTCTGTTACTGTTGATAAAACAGTATTACTCTGTTACTGTTGATAAAACAGTATTACTCTGTTACTGTTGATAAAACAGTATTACTCTGTTACTGTTGATAAAACAGTATTACTCTGTTACTGTTGATAAAACAGTATTACTCTGTTACTGCTTATAAAACAGTATTACTCTGTTACTGTTGATAAAACAGTATTACTCTGTTACTGTTGATAAAACAGTATTACTCTGTTACTGTTGATAAAACAGTATTACTCTGTTACTGTTGATAAAACAGTGACTAAAACAGTATTACTCTGTTACTGTTGATAAAACAGTATTACTCTACTACTCCTGTTACTGTTGATAAAACAGTATTACTCTGTTACTGTTGATAAAACAGTATTACTCTGTTACTGTTGATAAAACAGTATTACTCTACTACTTCTGTTACTGTTGATAAAACAGTATTACTCTTTTACTGTTGATAAAACAGTATTATTCTGTTACTGTTGATAAAACAGTATTACTCTGTTACTGTTTATAAAACAGTATTACTCTGTTACTGTTGATAAAACAGTATTACTCTGTTACTGTTGATAAAACAGTATTACTCTGTTACTGTTGATAAAACAGAATTACTCTGTTACTGTTGATTAAACAGTATTACTCTGTTACTGTTGATAAAACAGTATTACTCTGTTACTGTTGATAAAACAGTATTACTCTACTACTTCTATTACTGTTGATAAAACAGTATTACTCTGTTACTGTTGATAAAACAGTATTACTCTGTTACTGTTGATAAAACAGTATTACTCTGTTACTGTTGATAAAACAGTATTACTCTACTACTTATGTTTCTGTTGATAAAACAGTATTACTCTGTTACTGTTGATAAAACAGTATTACTCTGTTACTGCTGATAAAACAGTATTACTCTGTTACTGTTGATAAAACAGTATTACTCTGTTACTGTTGATAAAACTGTTACTGTTGATAAAACAGTATTACTCTATTTCTGTTGATAAAACAGTATTAGTCTGTTACTGTTGATAAAACAGTATTACTCTACTACTTCTGTTACTGTTGATAAAACAGTATTGCTCTTTTTCTGTTGATAAAACAGTATTATTCTGTTACTGTTGATAAAACAGTATTACTCTGTTACTGTTGATAAAACAGTATTACTCTGTTACTGTTGATAAAACAGTATTACTCTGTTACTGTTGATAAAACAGTATTACTCTGTTACTGTTGATAAAACAGTATTACTCTGTTACTGTTGATAAAACAGTATTACTCTGTTACTGTTGATAAAACAGTATTACTCTGTTACTGTTGATAAAACAGTATTACTCTGTTACTGTTGATAAAACAGTATTACTCTGTTACTGTTGATAAAACAGTATTACTCTACTACTTCTGTTACTGTTGATAAAACAGTATTACTCTGTTACTGTTGATAAAACAGTATTACTCTACTACTTCTGTTACTGTTGATAAAACAGTATTACTCTGTTACTGTTGATAAAACAGTATTACTTTGTTACTGTTGATAAAACAGTATTACTCTGTTACTGTTGATAAAACAGTATTACTCTGTTACTGTTGATAAAACAGTATTACTCTGTTACTGTTGATAAAACAGTATTACTCTGTTACTGTTGATAAAACAGTATTACTCTGTTACTGTTGATAAAACAGTATTACTCTGTTACTGTTGATAAAACAGTATTACTCTGTTACTGTTGATAAAACAGTATTACTCTGTTACTGTTGATAAAACAGTATTACTCTGTTACTGTTGATAAAACAGTATTACTCTGTTACTGTTGATAAAACAGTATTACTCTGTTACTGTTGATAAAACAGTATTACTCTGTTACTGTTGATAAAACAGTATTACTCTGTTACTGTTGATAAAACAGTATTACTCTGTTACTGTTGATAAAACAGTATTACTCTGTTACTGTTGATAAAACAGTATTACTCTGTTACTGTTGATAAAACAGTATTACTCTGTTACTGTTGATAAAACAGTATTACTCTACTACTTCTGTTACTGTTGATAAAACAGTATTACTCTACTACTTCTGTTACTGTTGATAAAACAGTATTACTCTACTACAGTTCTGTTACTGCTGATAAAACAGTATTACTCTGTTACTGTTGATAAAACAGTATTACTCTGTTACTGTTGATAAAACAGTATTACTCTGTTACTGTTGATAAAACAGTATTACTCTGTTACTGTTGATAAAACAGTATTACTCTGTTACTGTTGATAAAACAGTATTACTCTGTTACTGTTGATAAAACAGTATTACTCTGTTACTGTTGATAAAACAGTATTACTCTGTTACTGTTGATAAAACAGTATTACTCTGTTACTGTTGATAAAACAGTATTACTCTGTTACTGTTGATAAAACAGTATTACTCTGTTACTGTTGATAAAACAGTGATAAAACAGTATTACTCTGTTACTGTTGATAAAACAGTATTACTCTGTTACTGTTGATAAAACAGTATTACTCTGTTACTGTTGATAAAACAGTATTACTCTGTTACTGCTGATAAAACAGTATTACTCTGTTACTGTTGATAAAACAGTATTACTCTACTACTCCTGTTACTGTTGATAAAACAGTATTACTCTGTTATTGTTGATAAAACAGTATTAGTCTGTTACTGTTGATAAAACAGTATTACTCTACTACTTCTGTTACTGTTGATAAAACAGTATTGCTCTTTTACTGTTGATAAAACAGTATTATTCGGTTACTGTTGATAAAACAGTATTACTCTGTTACTGTTGATAAAACAGTATTACTCTGTTACTGTTGATAAAACAGTATTACTCTGTTACTGTTGATAAAACAGTATTACTCTGTTACTGTTGATAAAACAGAATTACTCTTTTACTGTTGATTAAACAGTATTACTCTGTTACTGTTGATAAAACAGTATTACTCTATTTCTGTTGATAAAACAGTATTACTCTGTTACTGTTGATAAAACAGTATTACTCTACTACTTCTATTACTGTTGATAAAACAGTATTACTCTGTTACTGTTGATAAAACAGTATTACTCTGTTACTGTTGATAAAACAGTATTACTCTGTTACTGTTGATAAAACAGTATTACTCTACTACTTATGTTTCTGTTGATAAAACAGTATTACTCTGTTACTGTTGATAAAACAGTATTACTCTGTTACTGCTGATAAAACAGTATTACTCTGTTACTGTTGATAAAACAGTATTACTCTATTTCTGTTGATAAAACAGTATTACTCTGTTACTGTTGATAAAACAGTATTACTCTACTACTTATGTTTCTGTTGATAAAACAGTATTACTCTGTTACTGTTGATAAAACAGTATTACTCTATTTCTGTTGATAAAACAGTATTACTCTGTTACTGTTGATAAAACAGTATTACTCTGTTACTGTTGATAAAACAGTATTACTCTGTTACTGTTGATAAAACAGTATTACTCTACTACTTCTGTTACTGTTGATAAAACAGTATTACTCTGTTACTGTTGATAAAACAGTATTACTCTACTACTTCTGTTACTGTTGATAAAACAGTATTACTCTGTTACTGTTGATAAAACAGTATTACTTTGTTACTGTTGATAAAACAGTATTACTCTGTTACTGTTGATAAAACAGTATTACTCTGTTACTGTTGATAAAACAGTATTACTCTGTTACTGTTGATAAAACAGTATTACTCTGTTACTGTTGATAAAACAGTATTACTCTGTTACTGTTGATAAAACAGTATTACTCTGTTACTGTTGATAAAACAGTATTACTCTGTTACTGTTGATAAAACAGTATTACTCTGTTACTGCTGATAAAACAGTATTACTCTGTTACTGTTGATAAAACAGTATTACTCTATTTCTGTTGATAAAACAGTATTACTCTGTTACTGTTGATTAAACAGTATTACTCTACTACTTCTATTACTGTTGATAAAACAGTATTACTCTGTTACTGTTGATAAAACAGTATTACTCTGTTACTGTTGATAAAACAGTATTACTCTGTTACTGTTGATAAAACAGTATTACTCTACTACTTATGTTTCTGTTGATAAAACAGTATTACTCTGTTACTGTTGATAAAACAGTATTACTCTGTTACTGCTGATAAAACAGTATTACTCTGTTACTGTTGATAAAACAGTATTACTCTATTTCTGTTGATAAAACAGTATTACTCTGTTACTGTTGATAAAACAGTATTACTCTACTACTTATGTTTCTGTTGATAAAACAGTATTACTCTGTTACTGTTGATAAAACAGTATTACTCTATTTCTGTTGATAAAACAGTATTACTCTGTTACTGTTGATAAAACAGTATTACTCTGTTACTGTTGATAAAACAGTATTACTCTGTTACTGTTGATAAAACAGTATTACTCTACTACTTCTGTTACTGTTGATAAAACAGTATTACTCTGTTACTGTTGATAAAACTGTATTACTCTACTACTTCTGTTACTGTTGATAAAACAGTATTACTCTACTACTTCTGTTACTGTTGATAAAACAGTATTACTCTGTTACTGTTGATAAAACAGTATTACTTTGTTACTGTTGATAAAACAGTATTACTCTGTTACTGTTGATAAAACAGTATTACTCTGTTACTGTTGATAAAACAGTATACTCTGTTACTGTTGATAAAACAGTATTACTTTGTTACTGTTGATAAAACAGTATTACTCTGTTACTGTTGATAAAACAGTATTACTTTGTTACTGTTGATAAAACAGTATTACTCTGTTACTGCTGATAAAACAGTATTACTATGTTACTGTTGATAAAACAGTATTACTCTGTTACTGTTGATAAAACAGTATTACTCTGTTACTGTTGATAAAACAGTATTACTCTGTTACTGTTGATAAAACAGTATTACTGTTACTGTTGATAAAACAGTATTACTCTGTTACTGTTGATAAAACAGTATTACTCTGTTACTGTTGATAAAACAGTATTACTCTGTTACTGTTGATAAAACAGTATTACTCTGTTACTGTTGATAAAACAGTATTACTCTGTTACTGTTGATAAAACAGTATTACTCTGTTACTGTTGATAAAACAGTATTACTCTGTTACTGTTGATAAAACAGTATTACTCTGTTACTGTTGATAAAACAGTATTACTCTGTTACTGTTGATAAAACAGTATTACTCTGTTACTGTTGATAAAACAGTATTACTCTGTTACTGTTGATAAAACAGTATTACTCTGTTACTGTTGATAAAACAGTATTACTCTGTTACTGTTGATAAAACAGTATTACTCTGTTACTGTTGATAAAACAGTATTACTCTGTTACTGTTGATAAAACAGTATTACTCTGTTACTGTTGATAAAACAGTATTACTCTGTTACTGTTGATAAAACAGTATTACTATGTTACTGTTGATAAAACAGTATTACTCTGTTACTGTTGATAAAACAGAATTACTCTGTTACTGTTGATAAAACAGTATTACTCTGTTACTGTTGATAAAACAGTATTACTCTGTTACTGTTGATAAAACAGTATTACTCTGTTACTGTTGATAAAACAGTATTACTCTGTTACTGTTGATAAAACAGTATTACTCTGTTACTGTTGATAAAACAGTATTACTCTGTTACTGTTGATAAAACAGTATTACTCTGTTACTGTTGATAAAACAGTATTACTCTACTACTTCTGTTACTGTTGATAAAACAGTATTACTCTGTTACTGTTGACTTCTGTTACTGTTGATAAAACAGTATTACTCTACCACTTCTGTTACTGTTGATAAAACAGTATTACTCTGTTACTGTTGATAAAACAGTATTACTCTGTTACTGTTGATAAAACAGTATTACTCTGTTACTGTTGATAAAACAGTATTACTCTGTTACTGTTGATAAAACAGTATTACTCTGTTACTGTTGATAAAACAGTATTACTCTACTACTTATGTTTCTGTTGATAAAACAGTATTACTCTGTTACTGTTGATAAAACAGTATTACTCTGTTACTGTTGATAAAACAGTATTACTCTGTTACTGTTGATAAAACAGTATTACTCTGTTACTGTTGATAAAACAGTATTACTCTGTTACTGTTGATAAAACAGTATTACTCTGTTACTGTTGATAAAACTTTACTGTTTCTGTTGATAAAACAGTATTACTCTGTTACTGTTGATAAAACAGTATTACTCTATTTACTGTTGATAAAACAGTATTACTCTGTTACTGTTGATAAAACAGTATTACTCTGTTACTGTTGATAAAACAGTATTACTCTGTTACTGTTGATAAAACAGTATTACTCTACTACTTCTGTTACTGTTGATAAAACAGTATTACTCTGTTACTGTTGATAAAACAGTATTACTCTACTACTTCTGTTACTGTTGATAAAACAGTATTACTCTACTACTTCTACTACTTCTGTTACTGTTGATAAAACAGTATTACTCTGTTACTGTTGATAAAACAGTATTACTTTGTTACTGTTGATAAAACAGTATTACTCTGTTACTGTTGATAAAACAGTATTACTCTGTTACTGTTGATAAAACAGTATACTCTGTTACTGTTGATAAAACAGTATTACTTTGTTACTGTTGATAAAACAGTATTACTCTGTTACTGTTGATAAAACAGTATTACTCTGTTACTGTTGATAAAACAGTATTACTCTGTTACTGTTGATAAAACAGTATTACTATGTTACTGTTGATAAAACAGTATTACTCTGTTACTGTTGATAAAACAGTATTACTCTGTTACTGTTGATAAAACAGTATTACTCTGTTACTGTTGATAAAACAGTATTACTCTGTTACTGTTGATAAAACAGTATTACTCTGTTACTGTTGATAAAACAGTATTACTCTGTTACTGTTGATAAAACAGTATTACTCTGTTACTGTTGATAAAACAGTATTACTCTGTTACTGTTGATAAAACAGTATTACTCTGTTACTGTTGATAAAACAGTATTACTCTGTTACTGTTGATAAAACAGTATTACTCTGTTACTGTTGATAAAACAGTATTACTCTGTTACTGTTGATAAAACAGTATTACTCTGTTACTGTTGATAAAACAGTATTACTCTGTTACTGTTGATAAAACAGTATTACTCTGTTACTGTTGATAAAACAGTATTACTCTGTTACTGTTGATAAAACAGTATTACTCTGTTACTGTTGATAAAACAGTATTAATCTGTTACTGTTGATAAAACAGTATTACTCTGTTACTGTTGATAAAACAGTATTACTCTGTTACTGTTGATAAAACAGAATTACTCTGTTACTGTTGATAAAACAGTATTACTATGTTACTGTTGATAAAACAGTATTACTCTGTTACTGTTGATAAAACAGAATTACTCTGTTACTGTTGATAAAACAGTATTACTCTGTTACTGTTGATAAAACAGTATTACTCTGTTACTGTTGATAAAACAGTATTACTCTGTTACTGTTGATAAAACAGTATTACTCTGTTACTGTTGATAAAACAGTATTACTCTGTTACTGTTGATAAAACAGTATTACTCTGTTACTGTTGATAAAACAGTATTACTCTGTTACTGTTGATAAAACAGTATTACTCTACTGTTGATAAAACAGTTCTGTTACTGTTGATAAAACAGTATTACTCTACTACTTCTGTTACTGTTGATAAAACAGTATTACTCTACTGTTGACTTCTGTTACTGTTGATAAAACAGTATTACTCTGTTACTGTTGATAAAACAGTATTACTCTGTTACTGTTGATAAAACAGTATTACTCTGTTACTGTTGATAAAACAGTATTACTCTGTTACTGTTGATAAAACAGTATTACTCTGTTACTGTTGATAAAACAGTATTACTCTGTTACTGTTGATAAAACAGTATTACTCTGTTACTGTTGATAAAACAGTATTACTCTACTACTTCTGTTTCTGTTGATAAAACAGTATTACTCTGTTACTGTTGATAAAACAGTATTACTCTACTACTTCTGTTACTGTTGATAAAACAGTATTACTCTACTACTTCTGTTACTGTTGATAAAACAGTATTACTCTACTACTTCTGTTACTGTTGATAAAACAGTATTACTCTGTTACTGTTGATAAAACAGTATTACTCTGTTACTGTTGATAAAACAGTATTACTCTGTTACTGTTGATAAAACAGTATTACTCTGTTACTGTTGATAAAACAGTATTACTCTGTTACTGTTGATAAAACAGTATTACTCTGTTACTGTTGATAAAACAGTATTACTCTGTTACTGTTGATAAAACAGTATTACTCTGTTACTGTTGATAAAACAGTATTACTCTGTTACTGTTGATAAAACAGTATTACTCTGTTACTGTTGATAAAACAGTATTACTCTGTTACTGTTGATAAAACAGTATTACTCTGTTACTGTTGATAAAACAGTATTACTCTGTTACTGTTGATAAAACAGTATTACTCTGTTACTGTTGATAAAACAGTATTACTCTGTTACTGTTGATAAAACAGTATTACTCTGTTACTGTTGATAAAACAGTATTAATCTGTTACTGTTGATAAAACAGTATTACTCTGTTACTGTTGATAAAACAGTATTACTCTGTTACTGTTGATAAAACAGTATTACTCTGTTACTGTTGATAAAACAGTATTACTATGTTACTGTTGATAAAACAGTATTACTCTGTTACTGTTGATAAAACAGTATTACTCTGTTACTGTTGATAAAACAGTATTACTCTGTTACTGTTGATAAAACAGTATTACTCTGTTACTGTTGATAAAACAGTATTACTCTGTTACTGTTGATAAAACAGTATTACTCTGTTACTGTTGATAAAACAGTATTACTCTGTTACTGTTGATAAAACAGTATTACTCTGTTACTGTTGATAAAACAGTATTACTCTGTTACTGTTGATAAAACAGTATTACTCTGTTACTGTTGATAAAACAGTTCTGTTACTGTTGATAAAACAGTATTACTCTACTACTTCTGTTACTGTTGATAAAACAGTATTACTCTACCACTTCTGTTACTGTTGATAAAACAGTATTACTCTGTTACTGTTGATAAAACAGTATTACTCTGTTACTGTTGATAAAACAGTATTACTCTGTTACTGTTGATAAAACAGTATTACTCTGTTACTGTTGATAAAACAGTATTACTCTGTTACTGTTGATAAAACAGTATTACTCTACTACTTCTGTTACTGTTGATACAACAGTATTACTCTACTACTTCTGTTTCTGTTGATAAAACAGTATTACTCTGTTACTGTTGATAAAACAGTATTACTCTACTACTTCTGTTACTGTTGATAAAACAGTATTACTCTACTACTTCTGTTACTGTTGATAAAACAGTATTACTCTACTACTTCTGTTACTGTTGATAAAACAGTATTACTCTGTTACTGTTGATAAAACAGTATTACTCTGTTACTGTTGATAAAACAGTATTACTCTGTTACTGTTGATAAAACAGTATTACTCTGTTACTGTTGATAAAACAGTATTACTCTGTTACTGTTGATAAAACAGTATTACTCTGTTACTGTTGATAAAACAGTATTACTCTGTTACTGTTGATAAAACAGTATTACTCTGTTACTGTTGATAAAACAGTATTACTCTGTTACTGTTGATAAAACAGTATTACTCTGTTACTGTTGATAAAACAGTATTACTCTGTTACTGTTGATAAAACAGTATTACTCTGTTACTGTTGATAAAACAGTATTACTCTGTTACTGTTGATAAAACAGTATTACTCTGTTACTGTTGATAAAACAGTATTACTCTGTTACTGTTGATAAAACAGTATTACTCTGTTACTGTTGATAAAACAGTATTAATCTGTTACTGTTGATAAAACAGTATTACTCTGTTACTGTTGATAAAACAGTATTACTCTGTTACTGTTGATAAAACAGAATTACTCTGTTACTGTTGATAAAACAGTATTACTCTGTTACTGTTGATAAAACAGTATTACTCTGTTACTGTTGATAAAACAGTATTACTCTGTTACTGTTGATAAAACAGTATTACTCTGTTACTGTTGATAAAACAGTATTACTCTGTTACTGTTGATAAAACAGTATTACTCTGTTACTGTTGATAAAACAGTATTACTCTGTTACTGTTGATAAAACAGTATTACTCTGTTACTGTTGATAAAACAGTATTACTCTGTTACTGTTGATAAAACAGTATTACTCTGTTACTGTTGATAAAACAGTATTACTCTGTTACTGTTGATAAAACAGTATTACTCTACTACTTCTGTTACTGTTGATAAAACAGTATTACTCTACTACTTCTGTTACTGTTGATAAAACAGTATTACTCTACCACTTCTGTTACTGTTGATAAAACAGTATTACTCTGTTACTGTTGATAAAACAGTATTACTCTGTTACTGTTGATAAAACAGTATTACTCTGTTACTGTTGATAAAACAGTATTACTCTGTTACTGTCGATAAAACAGTATTACTCTGTTACTGTTGATAAAACAGTATTACTCTACTACTTCTGTTACTGTTGATACAACAGTATTACTCTACTACTTCTGTTTCTGTTGATAAAACAGTATTACTCTGTTACTGTTGATAAAACAGTATTACTCTACTACTTCTGTTACTGTTGATAAAACAGTATTACTCTACTACTTCTGTTACTGTTGATAAAACAGTATTACTCTACTACTTCTGTTACTGTTGATAAAACAGTATTACTCTGTTACTGTTGATAAAACAGTATTACTCTGTTACTGTTGATAAAACAGTATTACTCTGTTACTGTTGATAAAACAGTATTACTCTGTTACTTCTGTTACTGCTGATAAAACAGTATTACTCTACTACTTCTGTTACTGTTGATAAAACAGTATTACTTTACTACTTCTGTTACTGCTGATAAAACCGTATTACTCTACTACTTCTGTTACTGTTGATAAAACAGTATTACTCTGTTACTGTTGATAAAACAGTATTACTCTGTTACTGTTGATAAAACAGTATTACTCTGTTACTGTTGATAAAACAGTATTACTCTACTACTTCTGTTACTGTTGATAAAACAGTATTACTCTACTACTTCTGTTACTGTTGATAAAACAGTATTACTCTACTACTTCTGTTACTGTTGATAAAACAGTATTATTCTGTTTCTGTTGATAAAACAGTATTACTCTACTACTTCTGTTACTGCTGATAAAACAGTATTACTCTGTTACTGTTGATAAAACAGTATTACTCTGTTACTGTTGATAAAACAGTATTACTCTGTTACTGTTGATAAAACAGTATTACTCTGTTACTGCTGATAAAACAGTATTACTCTACTGCTTCTGTTACTGTTGATAAAACAGTATTACTCTGTTACTGTTGATAAAACAGTATTACTCTGTTACTGTTGATAAAACAGTATTACTCTACTACTGTTGATAAAACAGTATTACTCTACTACTGTTGATAAAACAGTATTACTCTACTACTGTTGATAAAACAGTATTACTCTACTACTTCTGTTACTGTTGATAAAACAGTATTACTCTACTACTTCTGTTACTGTTGATAAAACAGTATTACTCTGTTACTGTTGATAAAACAGTATTACTCTGTTACTGTTGATAAAACAGTATTACTCTGTTACTGTTGATAAAACAGTATTACTCTGTTACTGTTGATAAAACAGTATTACTCTGTTACTGCTGATAAAACAGTATTACTCTGTTACTGTTGATAAAACAGTATTACTCTGTTACTGTTGATAAAACAGTATTACTCTGTTACTGTTGATAAAACAGTATTACTCTGTTACTGTTGATAAAACAGTATTACTCTGTTACTGTTGATAAAACAGTATTACTCTGTTACTGTTGATAAAACAGTATTACTCTGTTACTGTTGATAAAACAGTATTACTCTGTTACTGTTGATAAAACAGTATTACTCTGTTACTGTTGATAAAACAGTATTACTCTGTTACTGTTGATAAAACAGTATTACTCTGTTACTGTTGATAAAACAGTATTACTCTGTTACTGTTGATAAAACAGTATTATTCTGTTACTGTTGATAAAACAGTATTACTCTGTTACTGTTGATAAAACAGTATTACTCTACTGCTTATGTTACTGTTGATAAAACAGTATTAATCTGTTACTGTTGATAAAACAGTATTACTCTGTTACTGTTGATAAAACAGTATTACTCTGTTACTGTTGATAAAACAGTATTACTCTACTACTTATGTTACTGTTGATAAAACAGTATTACTCTGTTACTGTTGATAAAACAGTATTACTCTGTTACTGCTGATAAAACAGTATTACTCTGTTACTGTTGATAAAACAGTATTACTCTGTTACTGTTGATAAAACAGTATTACTCTACTGCTTCTGTTACTGTTGATAAAACAGTATTACTCTGTTACTGCTGATAAAACAGTATTACTCTACTACTTCTGTTACTGTTGATAAAACAGTATTACTCTGTTACTGTTGATAAAACAGTATTACTCTGTTACTGCTGATAAAACAGTATTACTCTGTTACTGTTGATAAAACAGTATTACTCTGTTACTGTTGATAAAACAGTATTACTCTGTTACTGTTGATAAAACAGTATTACTCTGTTACTGTTGATAAAACAGTATTACTCTGTTACTGTTGATAAAACAGTATTACTCTGTTACTGCTGATAAAACAGTATTACTCTACTACTTCTGTTACTGTTGATAAAACAGTATTACTCTGTTACTGTTGATAAAACAGTATTACTCTGTTACTGCTGATAAAACAGTATTACTCTGTTACTGTTGATAAAACAGTATTACTCTGTTACTGTTGATAAAACAGTATTACTCTGTTACTGTTGATAAAACAGTATTACTCTGTTACTGTTGATAAAACAGTATTACTTTGTTACTGTTGATAAAACAGTATTACTCTGTTACTGTTGATAAAACAGTATTACTCTGTTACTGTTGATAAAACAGTATTACTCTGTTACTGTTGATAAAACAGTATTACTCTGTTACTGTTGATAAAACAGTATTACTCTGTTACTGTTGATAAAACAGTATTACCCTACTACTTCTGTTACTGTTGATAAAACAGTGTGGTTTAGTTAAGAGGATTGCTGTTCTTCACCCTCCGTCTGCCAGTTGGACACCAGACAGGCGACACTCATCTGGCCTGCTGGCAACAAGCGACTATGGATCTACCAGAGCTAGCAGGACTTCTATCAGAGGTAGCCAATAACACAGCCTTGCCATGCCGATATGGCTCGCAGTCTATCACAAGATATTCCCCATGTCTTACATATGGGACAAATTACAGTCAAACATTTGGATATTTCATGCAAAAGTATGTCTGTTTTCTTTTAGAAATCTGAATCACGACTTAGTTCTGAACTTGAATAAGGAGGCGAGATGTTGAGAGCATTTTATCTGCTGGAAAAAGAGTACATGAAAATGTGATTCAATCATTGGAAATCCACATCTTATCCACGGTGACTTTGTGGAATATTGATTGGCCACGATATATATATATATATATACCATTTACAGAATGGACCAGAACAGAGTAGAAGATCTGAAGGGACGAAATCATCTGGAGGGCTTTATAGGGCAAAGGTTAAAATAAAGCTGTTACTATGACAACAAATAGGTTGAGATAATTAAGGAGCTGGACTCTCTTGATCCCCATTTCCTCTCCTCCTTTACGCACTTTTCCATTATCTCCTTCACTCTATCCTCCGCTACACACTCCTCTGTTATCTGGCCCTCTCAATCAAATACCAGGCAGAGAGTTAGCAGCGACTGGAAGACTCAATCGACCTTCAAGCTGTAGCAGGCTGAGAGTCAGGACAGTCTGAGAGGTTACAATTACACTCTCTCTCTCTCCCCCCTTCTCTCTCTCTCTCTCTCTCTCTCTCCACCCCTTCTCTCTCTCTCTCTCTCTCTCTCTCTCCACCCCTTCTCTCTCTCTCTCTCTCTCCCCTTCTCTCTCTCCACCCCTTCTCTCTCTCATCTCTCTCTCTCTCCACCCCTTCTCTCTCTCTCTCTCTCTCTCTCTCTCCCCTTCTCTATCTCCCCCTTCTCTCTCTCTCTCTCTCTCTCCCCCTTCTCTCTCTCTCTCTCTCTCTCTCTCTCCCCTTCTCTCTCTCTCCCTCTCTCTCCTTCTCTCTCCCCCTTCTCTCTCTCTCTCTCTCTCTCTCTCTCTCTCTCTCCCCTTCTCTCTCTCCCCCTTCTCTCTCTCTCTCTCCACCTCTCTCTCTCTCTCTCCTTGTCTCTCCTCTCTCTTTTCTCTCTCTCTCCTTCTCTCTCCTCTCTTCCCCTTCTCTCTCTCTCCCTCTCCTCTCTCTCTCTCTCTCTCTCTCTCTCTCCCTCTCTCTCTCTATCTCTCTCTCTCTCTCTCTCTCTCTCTCTCTCTCCTTCTCTCTCTCTCTCTCCCATTCTCATGTTCCCTTCTTCTGGGCCCTAGTGGTTCACTATTGAGACTCATTCACTGTTCCATACTGTGGCTCGTTTCTTACTCAATCCATGTTGATACTGGGTTTGGCTTGTTCCCTAAAGCCCAGTTTAACTTTTACTGGTAAAGTGTTTACAGTAGACTGGTAGTGGGTTTACAGTAGACTGGTAGTGGGTTTACAGTAGACTGGTAGTGGGTTTACAGTAGACTGGTAGTGGGTTTACAGTAGACTAGTAGTGGGTTTACAGTATACTGGTGATGTGTTTACAGTAGACTGGTAATGTGTTTACAGTAGACTGGTAATGTGTTTAAAGTAGACTGGTAGTGGGTTTACAGTAGACTGGTAGTGGGTTTACAGTAGACTAGTAGTGGGTTTACAGTAGACTGGTAATGTGTTAAACAGTAGACTGGTAATGTGTGTACAGTAGACTGGTAGTGTGTTTACAGTAGACTGGTAGTGGGTTTACAATAGACTGGTAATGTGTTTACAGTAGACTGGTAATGTGTTTACAGTAGACTGGTAGTGGGTTTACAGTAGACTGGTAGTGGGTTTACAGTAGACTGGTAAAGTGTTTACAGTAGATTGGTAGTGGGTTTACAGTAGACTGGTAGTGGGTTTACAGTAGACTGGTAGTGGGTTTACAGTAGACTGGTAAAGTGTTTACAGTAGATTGGTAGTGGGTTTACAGTAGACTGGTAGTGCGTTTACAGTAGACTGGTAGTGGGTTTACAGTAGACTGGTAGTGGGTTTACAGAAGACTGTTCATGTGATTACAGTAGACAGGTAATGTGTTTACAGTAGACAGGTAGTGGTTTTACAGCCTCATCCTACCTCCTCCTGTCTCATCCTGCCTCATCATACCTCCTCCTGTCTCATCCTGCTTCCTCCTGCCTCCCCCTGTCTCATCCTGCCTCCTCCTGTCTCATCCTACCTCCTCCTGTCTCATCCTGCCTCCTCCTGTCTCATCCATCCTCCTGCCTCCTCCAGTCTCATCCTGCCTCCTCCTGTCTCATCCTACCTTCTCCTGTTTCCTCCTGCCTCCTTCTGTCTCATCCTAACTTATCCGGTTTCCTCCCATCTCATCCAACCTTCTCCTGTTTCTTCCTGTCTCATCCTGTCTCCCCCTATTTCCTCCGGCCTCCTGCCTCCTCGTGTCTCATCCTACCTTCTCCTGTTTCATCCTACCTTCTCCTGTTTCCTCCTGTCTCATCCTACCTTCTCCTGTTTCATCCTGCCTCCTCCTGTCTCATCCTGCCTCCTCCTGTCTCATCCTACCTTCTCCTATTTCCTGCTGTCTCATCCTGCCTCCTCCTGTCTCATCCTGCCTCTTGCCTCCTCCTGTCTCATCTTGCCTCCTCCTGTCTCATCCTGCCTCCTCCTGTATCATCCTGCCTCCTGTCTCATCCTGCCTCCTCCTTTCTCATCCTGCCTCCTCCTGTCTCATCCTACCTTCTACTGTTTCCTCGTGTCTCATCCTACCTTCTCCTGTTTCCTCCTGCCTCCTCCTGTCTCATCCTGCCTCCTCCTGTCTCATCCTACTTCCTCCTATCTCATCCTGCCTCCTCCTGTCTCATCCTGCCTCCTCCTGTCTCATCCTGCCTCCTCCTATCTCATCCTGCCTCCTCCTGTCTCGTCCTGCTTCATCCTGTCTCATCCTGCTTCCTCCTGTTTCATCCTGCCTCCTCCTGTCTCATCCTGCCTCCTTCTGTCTCATCCTGCCTACTCCTGTCTCATCCTGCCTCCTCCTATCTCATCCTGCCTCCTCCTGTCTCGTCCTGCTTCATCCTGTCACATCCTGCTTCCTCCTGTCTCCTCCTGCCTCCTCCTGTTTCATCCTGCCTCCTCCTGTCACACCCTGCCTCCTTCTGTCTCCTCCTGCCCCCATGTTTCATCCTGCCTCCTCCTGTCACACCCTGCCTCCTTCTGTCTCATTCTACCTCCTCATGCCTCCTCCTGTCTCATCCTGCCTCCTCGTGTCTCATCCTGCCTCCTCCTGTCTCATCCTGCCTCCTCCTGTTTCATCCTACCTCCTCCTGCCTCCTCCTGTCTCATCCTGTTTCCTCCTGTCTCATCCTGCCTCCTCCTATCTCATCCTGCCTCCTCCTGTCTCGTCCTGCTTCATCCTGTCTCATCCTGCTTCCTCCTGTCTCCTCCTGCCTCCTCCTGTTTCATCCTGCCTCCTCCTGTCTCATCCTGCCTCCTTCTGTCTCATCCTGCCTCCTCCTGTCTCATCCTGCCTCCTCCTATCTCCTCCTGCCTCCTCCTGTCTCGTCCTGCTTCATCCTGTCTCATCCTGCCTCCTCCTGTCTCGTCCTGCTTCATCCTGTCTCATCCTGCTTCCTCCTGTTTCATCCTGCCTCCTCCTGTCTCATCCTGCCTCCTTCTGTCTCATCCTGCCTACTCCTGTCTCATCCTGCCTCCTCCTATCTCATCCTGCCTCCTCCTGTCTCGTCCTGCTTCATCCTGTCACATCCTGCTTCCTCCTGTCTCCTCCTGCCTCCTCCTGTTTCATCCTGCCTCCTCCTGTCACACCCTGCCTCCTTCTGTCTCCTCCTGCCCCCATGTTTCATCCTGCCTCCTCCTGTCACACCCTGCCTTCTTCTGTCTCATTCTACCTCCTCATGCCTCCTCCTGTCTCATCCTGCCTCCTCGTGTCTCATCCTGCCTCCTCCTGTCTCATCCTGCCTCCTCCTGTTTCATCCTACCTCCTCCTGCCTCCTCCTGTCTCATCCTGTTTCCTCCTGTCTCATCCTGCCTCCTCCTATCTCATCCTGCCTCCTCCTGTCTCGTCCTGCTTCATCCTGTCTCATCCTGCTTCCTCCTGTCTCCTCCTGCCTCCTCCTGTTTCATCCTGCCTCCTCCTGTCTCATCCTGCCTCCTTCTGTCTCATCCTGCCTCCTCCTGTCTCATCCTGCCTCCTCCTATCTCCTCCTGCCTCCTCCTGTCTCGTCCTGCTTCATCCTGTCTCATCCTGCTTCCTCCTGTCTCATCCTGCCTCCTCCTGTTTCATCCTGCCTCCTCCTGTCACACCCTGCCTCCTTCTGTCTCATCCTGCCTCCTCCTGTCTCATCCTACCTCCTCATGCCTCCTCCTGTCTCATCCTGTTTCCTCCTGTCTCATTCTGCCTCCTCCTGTCTCATCCTGTCTCATCCTACCTTCTCCTGTTTTATCCTGCCTCCTGCCTCTTCCTGCCTCATTCTGCATCAGACAATAATCATCCAGGATAAAAACTGCTGACCAGTTAATTATTAATTTCCACGGTATGAATAAATAGATCAACATCTTCTCTCACTACAAATCTGTGGAGTATTTGCTAATTTAATCATTGAGTTTGAACAGAGGCTTCAACACATTGCATAAGCATTGTGGTCCCAGGACAGCAGGGACTTGTCCTGTAGCCAATATGTACCCTGCCTGGTTCCCTCAGCCTAGAGCCTGCTATCTGATTCCCGGTCCTTGTATCAAGGTTCTGTGCATAAAGCCCCTCTCCTTCCCCAGATAATTAGCTGATTTAATAGTATGCAGCACACATGCACACCCATTCTAATTAGATCCAGCTTCTACACTGTATTTTATAACAGTCTAGTGATTTTGCAAGTGCAGCGCTAGTTACCTTCCACAGTCAATACCTCAGTGAACCGCTGCTAAATTAATTTAACTCTGTGTGTGCCTTACAGCACATTACCTAATGGTTCTCCCTCCATGTAAATGGTTTCTATCCTACCTTTAATTACAGATCAATGACAGTTGGCTCTTGGCATTTAGAGTCTCTGAACCAGAGTGCTGCAGGGGCAAGTGTAGAACAGAATGTAGCGGTTGGTATTGAACGCTGTGGAACAATAAAAGCCTGTGTTAAACAAACTAGCAGATGAACTGATGGTCAGATTAACAGGAGAGATACAACACTGGACAACACAATAACTCTGTCCTAACATGGAAAGTTTAGCATCTCCTCTGCTCAATAATGTTTCATACATACAAATAGAATGTGCAATTCACTTGGTGGTGCTGTGGGTGTTCCCATTACTGTCCACAGTACTGTGTATGTTCCAATTACTCTCTACAGACTGTGTGTGTTCCCATTACTCTCAACAGACTGTGGGTGTTCCCATTACTCTCTACAGACTGTGTGTGTTCCAATTACTCTCTACAGACTGTGGGTGTTCCCATTACTCTCTACAGACTGTGGGTGTTCCCATTACTCTCTACAGACTGTGTGTGTTCCCATTACTCTCTACAGACTGTGTGTGTTCCCATTACTCTCTACAGACTGTGTGTGTTCCCATTACTCTCTACAGACTGTGGGTGTTCCCATTACTCTCTACAGACTGTGGGTGTTCCCATTACTCTCTACAGACTGTGTGTGTTCCCATTACTCTCTACAGACTGTGTGTGTCCCCATTACTCTCTACAGACTGTGGGTGTTCCCATTACTCTCTACAGACTGTGTGTGTTCCCATTACTCTCTACAGACCGTGTGTGTTCCCATTACTCTCTACAGACTGTGTGTGTTCCCATTACTGTCTACAGACTGTGTGTGTTCCAATTACTCTCTACAGACTGTGTGTGTTCCCATTACTGTCTACAGACTGTGGGTGTTCCAATTACTCTCTACAGACTGTGGGTGTTCCCATTACTCTCTACAGACTGTGTGTGTTCCCATTACTCTCTACAGACTGTGGGTGTTCCCATTACTCTCTAAAGACTGTGGGTGTTCCCATTACTATCTACAGACTGTGGGTGTTCCCATTACTCTCTAAAGACTGTGGGTGTTCCCATTACTGTCCACAGTACTGCGGGTGCTCCCATTACTGTCCACAGACTGTGGGTGTTCCCATTACTCTCTACAGACTGTGTGTGTTCCCATTACTCTCTACAGACTGTGGGTGTTCCCATTACTGTCTACAGACTGTGTGTGTTCTCATTACTGTCTACAGACTGTGGGTGTTCCCATTACTCTCTAAAGACTGTGGGTGTTCCCATTACTATCTACAGACTGTGGGTGTTCCCATTACTCTCTAAAGACTGTGGGTGTTCCCATTACTGTCCACAGTACTGCGGGTGCTCCCATTACTGTCCACAGACTGTGGGTGTTCCCATTACTCTCTACAGACTGTGTGTGTTCCCATTACTCTCTACAGACTGTGGGTGTTCCCATTACTGTCTACAGACTGTGTGTGTTCTCATTACTGTCTACAGACTGTGGGTGTTCCCATTACTCTCTACAGACTGTGGGTGTTCCCATTACTGTCTACAGACTGTGGGTGTTCCCATTACTCTCTACAGAACGTGTGTGTTCCCATTACTCTCTACAGACTGTGTGTGTTCCCATTACTGTCTACAGACTGTGGGTGTTCCCATTACTCTCTACAGACTGTGTGTGTTCCCATTACTCTCTACAGACTGTGTGTGTTCCAATTACTCTCTACACACTGTGGGTGTTCCCATTACTCTCTACAGACTGTGGGTGTTCCCATTACTCTCTACAGACGGTGGGTGTTCCCATTACTGTCCACAGTACTGTGTATGTTCCCATTACTCTCTACAGACTGTGGGTGTTCCCATTACTGTCCACAGTACTGTGTGTGTTCCCATTACTGTCTACAGACTGTGGGTGTTCCCATTACTGTCCACAGTACTGTGTGTGTTCCCATTACTCTCTACAGACTGTGGGTGTTCCCATTACTCTCTACAGACTGTGGGTGTTCCCATTACTGTCCACAGTACTGTGTGTGTTCCCATTACTGTCTACAGACTGTGGGTGTTCCCATTACTGTCCACAGTACTGTGTGTGTTCCCATTACTCTTTACAGACTGTGGGTGTTCCCATTACTATCCACAGACTGTGGGTGTTCCCATTACTGTCCAAAGTACTGTGGATGCTCCCATTGATGTTCACAGTACTGTGGGTGTTCCCGTTGATGTTCCCAGTACTGTGGGTGCTCCCATTGATGTTCACAGTACTGTGTGTGTTCCCGTTGATGTTCCCAGTACTGTGGGTGCTCCCATTGAAGTTCACAGTACTGTGGGTGTTCCCGTTGATGTTCCCATTACTGTGGGTGCTCCCATTGATGTTCACAGTACTGTGTGTGTTCCCATTACTCTCTACAGACTGTGTGTGTTCCCATTACTCTCTACAGACTGTGGGTGTTCCCATTACTGTCCACAGTACTCTGAGTGTTCCCATTAATGTTCCCAGTACTGTGGATGCTCCCATTGATGTTCACAGTACTGTGGGTGTTCCCATTGATGTTCACAGTACTGTGGGTGTTCCCATTGATGTTCGCAGTACTGTGGGTGTTCCCATTGATGTTCCCAGTACTGTGGGTGCTCCCATTGATGTTCACAGTACTGTGGATGTTCCCATTGCTGTCCACAGTACTGTGTGTGTTCCCATTACTGTCCACAGTACAGTGGGTGTTCCCATTACTCTCTACAGACTGTGGGTGTTCCCATTACTCTCTAAAGACTGTGGGTGTTCCCATTACTATCTACAGACTGTGGGTGTTCCCATTACTCTCTAAAGACTGTGGGTGTTCCCATTACTGTCCACAGTACTGCGGGTGTTCCCATTACTGTCCACAGACTGTGGGTGTTCCCATTACTCTCTACAGACTGTGTGTGTTCCCATTACTCTCTACAGACTGTGGGTGTTCCCATTACTGTCTACAGACTGTGTGTGTTCTCATTACTGTCTACAGACTGTGGGTGTTCCCATTACTCTCTACAGACTGTGGGTGTTCCCATTACTGTCTACAGACTGTGGGTGTTCCCATTACTCTCTACAGAACGTGTGTGTTCCCATTACTCTCTACAGACTGTGTGTGTTCCCATTACTGTCTACAGACTGTGGGTGTTCCCATTACTCTCTACAGACTGTGTGTGTTCCCATTACTCTCTACAGACTGTGTGTGTTCCAATTACTCTCTACACACTGTGGGTGTTCCCATTACTCTCTACAGACTGTGGGTGTTCCCATTACTCTCTACAGACGGTGGGTGTTCCCATTACTGTCCACAGTACTGTGTATGTTCCCATTACTCTCTACAGACTGTGGGTGTTCCCATTACTGTCCACAGTACTGTGTGTGTTCCCATTACTGTCTACAGACTGTGGGTGTTCCCATTACTGTCCACAGTACTGTGTGTGTTCCCATTACTCTCTACAGACTGTGGGTGTTCCCATTACTCTCTACAGACTGTGGGTGTTCCCATTACTGTCCACAGTACTGTGTGTGTTCCCATTACTCTCTACAGACTGTGGGTGTTCCCATTACTGTCCACAGTACTGTGTGTGTTCCCATTACTCTTTACAGACTGTGGGTGTTCCCATTACTATCCACAGACTGTGGGTGTTCCCATTACTGTCCAAAGTACTGTGGATGCTCCCATTGATGTTCACAGTACTGTGGGTGTTCCCGTTGATGTTCCCAGTACTGTGGGTGCTCCCATTGATGTTCACAGTACTGTGGGTGTTCCCGTTGATGTTCCCAGTACTGTGGGTGCTCCCATTGATGTTCACAGTACTGTGTGTGTTCCCGTTGATGTTCCCAGTACTGTGGGTGCTCCCATTGAAGTTCACAGTACTGTGGGTGTTCCCGTTGATGTTCCCAGTACTGTGGGTGCTCCCATTGATGTTCACAGTACTGTGTGTGTTCCCATTACTCTCTACAGACTGTGTGTGTTCCCATTACTCTCTACAGACTGTGGGTGTTCCCATTACTGTCCACAGTACTCTGAGTGTTCCCATTAATGTTCCCAGTACTGTGGGTGCTCCCATTGATGTTCACAGTACTGTGGGTGTTCCCATTGATGTTCACAGTACTGTGGGTGTTCCCATTGATGTTCGCAGTACTGTGGGTGTTCCCATTGATGTTCCCAGTACTGTGGGTGCTCCCATTGATGTTCACAGTACTGTGGATGTTCCCATTGCTGTCCACAGTACTGTGTGTGTTCCCATTACTGTCCACAGTACAGTGGGTATTCCAAATCAAATCAAATCGAATTTTATTGGTCACAAACACATGGTTAGCAGATGTGAATGCGAGTGTAGCAAAATGCTTGTGCTTCTAGTTCCAACCATGCATTAATATCTAACAAGTAATACACACTCATACACACAAGTGTAAAGGAATGAATAACAATATGTACATATACAGATATGGATGAGCGATGGCCGAACGGCATAGGCAGGATGCAGTAGATGGTATATTGTACAGTATATACATATGAGATGAATAATGTAGGGTATGTAAACATTATATAAAGTGGCATTGTTTAAAGTGACTAGTGATACATTTATTACATCCTATTTTTAATTATTAAAGTGGCTTGAGATTTGAGTCAGTATGTTGGCAGCAGCCACTCAATGTTAGTGGTGGCTGTTTAACAGTCTGATGGCCTTGAGACAGAAGCTGTTTTTCAGTCTCTCGGTCCCTGCTTTGATGCACCTGTACTGACCTCGCCTTCTGGATGATAGCGGGGTGAACAGGCAGTGGCTCGGGTGGTTGTTGTCCTTGATGATCTTTTTGGCCTTCCTGTGACATCGGGTGGTGTAGGTGTCCTGGAGGGCAGGAAGTTTGCCCCCGGTGATGCGTTGTGCAGACCTCACTATCCTCTGGAGTGCTTTACGATTATGGGCGGAGCAGCTGCCGTACCAGGCGGTGATACAGCCCGACAGGATGCTCTCGATTGTGTATCTGTAAAAGTTTGTGAGTGTTTTTGGTGGCAAGTCAAATTTCTTTGGCCTCTTGAGGTTGTTGTTTGCGCCTTCTTCACCACACTGTCTGTGTGGTTGGACCATTTCATTTTGTCTTTGATGTTTTTTCGCCAAGGAACGTAAAACTTTCCACCTTCTCCACTACTGTCCCGTCGATTTGGATAGTGGGGTGCCCCCTCTGCTGTTTCCTGAAGTCCACGATCATCTCCTTTGTTTTGTTGATGTTGAGTGTGAGGTGAGGTGGTTTTCCTGACACCACACTCTGAGGGCCCTCCCCTCCTCCCGTCCTCCCGTAGGCCGTCTTGTTGTTGTTGGTAATCAAGCCTACCACTGTAGTGTCGTCTGCAAACTTGATGATTGAGTTGTAGGCTTGCATGGCCACACAGTCATGGGTGAACAGGGAGTACAGGAGAGGGCTGAGAACACACCCTTGTGGGGCGCCAGTGTTGAGGATCAGCGGGTGGAGATGTTGTTTCCTACCCTCACCACATGGGGGCGGCCCGTCAGAAAGTCCAGGACCCAGTTTCCCAGGGCAGTGTCGAGACCCCGGGACTCGAGCTTAATGACGAGTTTGGTGGGCACTATGGTGTTAAATGCTGAGCTGTTGTCGATGAACAGCATTCTCACATAGGTATTCCTCTTGTCCAGATGGGTTAGGGCAGTTTGCAGTGTGATTGCGAATGCGTCGCCTGTGGACCTATTGGGGCGGTAATCAAATTGGAGTGGGTCTAGGGTGTCAGGTAGGGTGGAGTTGATATGATCCTTGACTAGTCTCTCAAAGCACTTCATGATGACGGGAGTGAGTGCTACGGGGCGATAGTCATTTAGCTCTGTTACCTTAGCTTTTAGGCCCTCTTGAAGCATGTGGGAACAGCAAACTGGGATAGGGATTGACTGAATATGTCCGTAAACACACCAGCCAGCTGGTCTGCGCATGCTCTGAGGACGCGGCTAGGGATGCCGTCTGGGCCAGCAACCTTGCGAGGGTTAACACGTTTAAATGTTTAACTCATGTTGGCTGCGGTAAAGGAGAGTCCGCAGGTTTTGGTAGCGGGCCGTGTCAGTGGCACTGTATTGTCCTCAAAGTGAGGAAAGAAGTTGATTAGTTTGTCTGGGAGCAAGACATCGGCGTCCACGATGTGGCTGGGTTTCTGCCACATTCCTCTCGTGTCTGAGCCGTTGAATTGCCGTTGAATTGCGACTCTACTTTGTCTCCCTACTGATGCTTAGCTTATTTGACTGCCTTGCGTAGGGAATAAATACAATGTTTCTATTCGGACATGTTTCCGGTCGCCTTGCCCTGATTAAAAGCAGTGATTCGCACTTTCAGTTTTGCGCGAATGCTGCAATCAATCAAAGGATTCTGGTTGGGGAAGGTTTTAATAGTCGCTGTTGGTACAACATCACCGATGCACTTGCTAATAAACCCGCTCACCAAATCAGCCTATGCATCAATGTTGTTGTTCGACACTATCCGGAACATATCAAAGTCCACGTGATCGAAGCAATCTGGAAGCGTGGAATCAGATTGGTCGGACCAGCGTTGAACAGACCTGAGCACGGGCGTTTCCTGTTTTAGTTTCTGTCTATAGGCTGGGAGCAACAAAATGGAGTCGTGGTCAGATTTTCCGAAAGGAGGGCGAGGGATGGCTTTGTATGCGTTGCGGAAGTTAGAGTTACAATGATCCAGAATTTCCCAGCCCGGGTCGCGCATTCAATATGATGATAAAATTTAGGGAGCTTTGTTTTCAGATTAGCCTTGTTAAAATCCCCAACTACAATAAATGCAGCCTCAGGAAACGTGGTTTCCAGTTTACATAGAGTCCAATGAAGTTCTTTCAGGGCCGTCGAGGTGTCTGCTTGGGGGGATGCATGAAGAAACCAAGTGGCTGTACCGACTCTGATAACGTATCCCGAGTGAGCCATGTTTCAGTGAAAAGGAGAATGTTACAATCTCTGATTTCTCTCTGGAAGGCAACCCTTGCTCGGATTTCATCTATCTTGTCAAGAGACTGGACGTTGGCTAGTAGTATACTCGGGACCGGTGGGCGATGCGCCCGTCTACGGAGCTTGATCAGAAGACCGCTCTGTCCGCCCCATCTGCGGCGCCATTGTCCTGGGTGGTGGACCAAACAGAGAATCCGCTTCGGGAAAGTCGCAATCCTGGTCTTGATGTTGGTAAGTTGACGTTGCTCTTGTATCCAATAGTTTCTCCCGGCTGTATGTAATAAGACTTAAGATTTCCTGGGGTAACAATGTAAGAATTAATACATAAAAAACAAAATACTGAATAGTTTCCTAGGAACGCGAAGCGAGGTGGCCATCTCTGTCGGAGCTGGATGTTCCAATTGCTGTTCCTACTACTGTGTGTGTTCCCATTGCTGTTCACAGTACTCTGGGTGTTCCCATTGCTGTTCACAGTACTCTGGGTGTTCCCATTGCTATTCACAGCACTCTGGGTGTTCCCGTTGCAGTTCAAAGTACTCTGGGTGTTCCCATTGCTGTTCACAGTACTCTGAGTGTTCCCATTGCTGTTCACAGTACTCTGGGTGTTCCCGTTGCTGTTCACATCCCTCTGGGTGTTCCCATTACTCTCTACAGACTGTGGGTGTTCCCATTACTCTCCACAGCACTGTGTGTGTTCCAATAACTCTCTACGGACTGTGGGTGTTCCCATTACTCTCCACGGACTGTGGGTGTTCCCATTACTGTCCACAGTACTCTTGGTGTTCCCATTGCTGTTCACAGTACTCTGGGTGTTCCCATTGCTGTTCACAGTACTCTGGGTGTTCCCATTGCTGTTCACAGTACTCTGGGTGTTCCCATTGCTGTTCACAGTACTCTGGGTGTTCACATTGCTGTTCACAGTACTCTGGGTGTTCCCATTGCTGTTCACAGTACTCTGGGTGTTCCCATTGTTGTTGATAGTACTCTGGGTGTACCCATTGCTGTTCCCAGTACTCTGGGTGTCCCCATGCCTGTTCACAGTACTCTGGGTGTTCCCATTGCTGTTCACAGTACTCTGGGTGTTCACATTGCTGTTCACAGTATTCTGGGTGTTCCCATTGCTGTTCACAGTACTCTGGGTGTTCCCATTGCTTTTGACAGTACT
The DNA here is from genome assembly GCF_045791955.1 of Oncorhynchus clarkii lewisi. NCBI lineage: Eukaryota > Metazoa > Chordata > Actinopteri > Salmoniformes > Salmonidae > Oncorhynchus > Oncorhynchus clarkii. The sequence goes on along the minus strand of NW_027258064.1, from coordinate 40,704 downwards.
TTGGGTGTACCCATTGCTGTTCACAGTACTCTGGGTGTCCCCATGCCTGTTCACAGTACTCTGGGTGTTCCCATTGCTGTGCAGAGTACTCTGGGTATTCCCATTGCTGTTCAAGGCACTCTGGGTGTTCCCATTGCTGTTCACAGTACTCTGGGTGTTCCCATTGCTGTTCACAGTATTCTGAGTGTTCCCATTGCTCTTCACAGTACTCTGGGTGTTCCCATTGCTGTTCACAGTACTCTGGGTGTTCCCATTGCTGTTCACATCCCTCTGGGTGTTCCCATTACTCTCTACAGACTGTGGGTGTTCCCATTACTCTCCACAGCACTGTGTGTGTTCCCATAACTCTATACGGACTGTGGGTGTTCCCATTACTCTCCACAGACTGTGGGTATTCCCATTACTGTCCACAGTACTCTTGGTGTTCCCATTGCTGTTCACAGTACTCTGGGTGTTCCCATTGCTGTTCACAGTACTCTGGGTGTTCCCATTGCTGTTCACAGTACTCAGGGTGTTCCCATTGCTGTTGACAGTACTCTGGGTGTAACAATTGCTGTTCACAGTACTCTGGGTGTCCCCATGCCTGTTCACAGTACTCTGGGTGTTCCCATTGCTGTTCACAGTACTCTGGGTGTTCCCATTGCTGTTCACAGTACTCTGGGTGTTCCCATTGCTGTTCACAGTACTCTGGATGTTCCCATTGCTATTCACAGTACTCGGGGTGTTCCCATTGCTGTTCACAGTACTCTGGGAGTCCCCATGCCTGTTCACAGTACTCTGGGTGTTCCCATTGCTGTTCACAGTACTCTGGGTGTTCCCATTGCTGTTCACAGTACCCTGGGTGTTCCCATTGCTGTTCACAGTACTCTGGGTGTTCCCATTGCTGTTAACAGTACTCTGGGTGGTCCCATTGCTGTTCACAGTACTCTGGGTGTTCCCATTGCTGTTCACAGTACTCTGAGTGTTCCCATTGCTGTTCACAGTACTCTGGGTGTTCCCATTACTGTTCACAGTACTCTGGGTGTTCCCATTGCTGTTCACATCCCTCTGGGTGTTCCCATTACTCTCTACAGACTGTGGGTGTCCCCATAACTCTCCACAGCACTGTGTGTGTTCCCATAACTCTCTACGGACTGTGGGTGTTCCCATTACTCTCCACAGACTGTGGGTATTCCCATTACTGTCCACAGTACTCTTGGTTTTCCCATTGCTGTTCACAGTACTCTGGGTGTTCCCATTGCTGTTCACAGTACTCTGGGTGTTCCCATTGCTGTTCACAGTACTCTGGGTGTTCCCATTGCTGTTGACAGTACTCTGGGTGTACCCATTGCTGTTCACAGTACTCTGGGTGTCCCCATGCCTGTTCACAGTACTCTGGGTGTTCCCATTGCTGTTCACAGTACTCTGGGTGTTCCCATTGCTGTTCACAGTACTCTGGGTGTTCCCATTGCTGTTCACAGTACTCTGGGTGTTCCCGTTGCTATTCACAGTACTCTGGGTGTTCCCATTGCTGTTCACAGTACTCTGGGAGTCCCCATGCCTGTTCACAGTACTCTGGGTGTTCCCATTGCTGTTCACAGTACTCTGGGAGTCCCCATGCCTGTTCACAGTACTCTGGGTGTTCCCATTGCTGTTCACAGTACTCTGGGTGTTCCCATTGCTGTTCACAGTACCCTGGGTGTTCCCATTGCTGTTCACAGTACTCTGGGTGTTCCCATTGCTGTTCACAGTACTCTGGGTGGTCCCATTGCTGTTCACAGTACTCTGGGTGGTCCCATTGCTGTTCACAGTTCTCTTGGTGGTCCCATTGCTGTTCACAGTACACTGGGTGTTCCCATTGCTGTTCGTAGTCTTTTGGGTGTCCCCATGGCTGTTCCTAGTACTGCTCAGTAATTTCAGCTTGTCAACACTTCTTACAAAAACATTTAGTGATGAAGTAAATCTGGCCTCCACTTTGAGCCAGGAGAGATGGACATAGAAATGATCAATGTTAGCTCTTCTGGTACATGTAAGGGCCGGCCGTGCTGCCCTGTTCTGGGCCAATTGGGATTTTCCTAAGTCCTTCTTTTTGGCACCTGATCACATGACTGGACAGTAGTCAAGTTGCGACAAAACTAGGGCCTGTAGAACATGCCTTGTTGATAGTGTTGAGGAGAAGGCAGTATGACACTGTGCTCTTAACTGCTAGGCTACCTTGTTGATAGTGTTGTTGAGAAGCAGTATGACCCTGTCCTCTTAACTGCTAGGCTACCTTGTTGATAATGTTGTTGAGAAGCAGTATGACCCTGTGCTCTACCTTGTTGATAGTGTTGTTGAGAAGGCAGTATGACACTGTGCTCTTAACTGCTAGGCTACCTTGTTGATAATGTTGTTGAGAAGGCAATATGACACTGTGCTCTTAACTGCTAGGCTACCTTGTTGATATTGTTGTTGAGAAGGCAATATGACCCTGTCCTCTTAACTGCTAGGCTACCTTGTTGATAGTGTTGTTGAGTAGGCAGTATGACCCTGTGCTCTTAACTGCTAGGCTACCTTGTTGATAGTGTTGTTGAGAAGGCAGTATGACCCTGTCCTCTTAACTGCTAGGCTACCTTGTTTATAGTGTTGTTGAGAAGGCAGTATGACCCTGTGCTCTTAACTGCTAGGCTACCTTGTTGATAGTGTTGTTGAGAAGGCAGTATGACCCTGTCCTCTTAACTGCTAGGCTACCTTGTTGATAGTGTTGTTGAGAAGGCAGTATGACCCTGTCCTCTTAACTGCTAGGCTACCTTGTTGATAGTGTTGTTGAGAAGGCAGTATGACCCTGTCCTCTTAACTGCTAGGCTACCTTGTTTATAGTGTTGTTGAGAAGGCAGTGTGACCCTGTGCTCTTAACTGCTAGGCTACCTTGTTGATAGTATTGTTGAGAAGGCAGTATGACCCTGTCCTCTTAACTGCTAGGCTACCTTGTTGATAGTGTTGTTGAAAAGGCAATATGACCCTGTCCTCTTAACTTCTAGGCTACCTTGTTGATAATGTTGAGGAGAAAGCAGTATGACACTGTGCTCTTAACTGCTAGGCTACCTTGTTGATAGTGTTGTTGAGAAGCAGTATTATCCTATCCTCTTAACTGCTAGGCTACCTTGCTGATAATGTTGTTGAGAAGCAGTATGACCCTGTGGTCTACTTTGTTGATAGTGTTGTTGAGAAGGCAGTATGACACCGTGCTCTTAACTGCTAGGCTACCTTGTTGATAGTGTTGTTGAGAAGCAGTATGACCATGTGCTCTACCTTGTTGATAGTTTTGTTGAGAAGGCAGTATGACCCTGTCCTCTAAACTGCTAGGCTACCTTGTTGATAGTGTTGTTGAGAAGGCAATATGACCCTGTCCTCTTAACTGCTAGGCTACCTTGTTGATAGTGTTGTTGAGAAGGCAATATGACCCTGTCCTCTTAACTGCTAGGCTACCTTGTTGATAATGTTTTTGAGAAGGCAATATGACCCTGTCCTCTTAACTGCTAGGCTACCTTGTTGATAGTGTTGTTGAGAAGCAGTATGACCCTGTGCTCTACCTTGTTGATAGTGTTGTTGAGAAGGCAGTATGACACTGTGCTCTTAACTGCTAGGCTACCTTGTTGATAATGTTGTTGAGAAGGCAATATGACACTGTGCTCTTAACTGCTAGGCTACCTTGTTGATATTGTTGTTGAGAAGGCAATATGACCCTGTCCTCTTAACTGCTAGGCTACCTTGTTGATAGTGTTGTTGAGTAGGCAGTATGACCCTGTGCTCTTAACTGCTAGGCTACCTTGTTGATAGTGTTGTTGAGAAGGCAGTATGACCCTGTCCTCTTAACTGCTAGGCTACCTTGTTGATAGTGTTGTTGAGAAGGCAATATGACCCTGTCCTCTTAACTGCTAGGCTACCTTGTTGATAGTGTTGTTGAGAAGCAGTATGACCCTGTGCTCTTAACTGCTAGGCTACCTTGTTGATAGTGTTGTTGAGAAGGCAGTATGACCCTGTCCTCTTAACTGCTAGGCTACCTTGTTTATATTGCTGTTGAGAAGGCAGTATGACCCTGTGCTCTTAACTGCTAGGCTACCTTGTTGATAGTGTTGTTGAGAAGGCAGTATGACCCTGTCCTCTTAACTGCTAGGCTACCTTGTTGATAGTGTTGTTGAGAAGGCAGTATGACCCTGTCCTCTTAACTGCTAGGCTACCTTGTTTATAGTGTTGTTGAGAAGGCAGTATGACCCTGTGCTCTTAACTGCTAGGCTACCTTGTTGATAGTGTTGTTGAGAAGCAATATGACCCTATCCTCTTAACTGCTAGGCTAACTGCAGCCCTGAGTAATTTATGTAAGTTCCATACATGTTGAATGACCTTCCCTATGAGCGTGACCTTCCGTATAAGACCGCTTTTTTGCATAAGTTAATTAAAGGGCTGGTAACAGGCTGATTGGTTGGCTATTTGAGCCAGTAAAGGGGGCTTTACTATTCTTTGGTAGCGGAATAACTTTTTCCTCCCTCTAGGCCTGAGGGCATACACTTTCTAGTAGTCTTAAATTGGTAATGTGTGCACCTCAGCCACGCTCAAGGTACTAAACGACATCATAAACGCCAAAAGACAGTACTGTGCAGCCGGCTTCATCAACCTGGCCAAGGCTTTCGACTTTGTCAATCACCGTATTCATATCGGCAGACTCAACAGCCTTGGTTTCTCAAATGACTGCCTCACCTGGTTCACCAACTACTTCTCAGACAGAGTTCAGTGTGTCAAATCGGGGGGCCTGTTGTTCGGACCTCTCGCAGTCTCTATGGGGGTACAACAGGGTTCAATTCTCCGTCCGACTCGTTTCTCTGTATATATCAACGATTTCGCTCTTGCTGCGTGTGATTCCCCGATCCACCTCTAAACAGACAACACCATTCTGTATACATCTGGCCCTTCTTTGCACACTGTGTTAACTAACCTCCAAACGAGCTTCAATGCCATATAACACTCCTTCTGTGGCCTCCAACTGCTCTTAAACGCTAGTAAAACCAAATGCATGCTTTTCAACCGATCGCTGTCCGCACCCACCCGCCCGAATAGCATCACTACCCTGGACGGTTCTGACCTAGAATATGTGGACAACTACAAATACCTATGTGTCTGGCTAGACTGTTAACTCTCCTTCCAGACTCATATTAAGCATCTCCAATCCTATTTCGCAAAAAGCCTCCTTGACTCACAACGCCAAACATACCCTCGTAAAACTGACTATCCTACGATCCTCGACTTCGCGATGTCATTTACATGAGAGCTTCTGTTAGGTTCTAATTTTTCAGAGTAAATACCCCACGGACACTAGAGAAGCTTTCACAAAGTTGAATTATTCCCAAAGGTTCTGTACAGCTGTATTCAGACAGCAAAACATTTCAGACATCCAAGTTATGTACATCCTACTTAAAACACTCCCTCTCTACATCATTAGTTTATGCCCAAGAGAAAGAAGGTAACCAGATACTAACCCTTATTACTCCCTTAAGGGGAAATGACCTCACCCCTCACCTCCTGACCTCTACCCCTCCTTCACCTAATCCTCAGATGTCCATCTGTCTTCCCTATATCAACACATCGCTCTCCTCTCCTCCATCAAACACATTTCAAAGCCTTCTGGGTTGCTACAGATTCTTTCTATTCAAGGCTTCATCTCTATCATTTATTTAATATTTAATATTTATTTAATATCTCAATGATTCCAACACTTTCAATACTCTACTCAGCAAACTAGATGCAGTCTTTCACAGTGCCATCCATTTTGTCATCAAAGCCCCATACACTACCCACCATTGCGACCTGTACGCTCTCGTTGGCTGGCCCTCGCTACATATTCGTTGCCAGACCCACTGGCTCCAGGTCATCTATAAGTCTATGCTAGGTAAAGTACCTCCTTATCTCAGCTCACTGGTCACGATAACAACACCCACCCGTAGAACGTGCTCCAGCAGGTATATCTCACTGGTCATCCCCAAAGCCAACAGATCCTTTGGCTGCCTTTCCAGTTCTCTGCTGCCAATGACTGGAACGAAATGCAAAAATCTCTGAAGCTGGAGACTCACGTCTCCCTCACTAGCTTTAAGCACCAGTTGTCAGAGCAGCTTACAGATCATTGCACCTGTACATAGCCCATCTTTAAACAGCCCATCTACCTACCTCATCCTCATACTGGTATTTATGTGTTTATTTTGCTCATTTGCACCCCAGTATCTCTACCTGCACATTCATCTTCTGCTGATCTACCATTCCAGTGTTTAATTGCTATATTGTAATTGCTTCGCCACCATGGCCTATTTATTTCCTTCACTTACCTCATTTGCACTCACTGTATATAGATTTTTAGTTTTCTTTTGTTCTACTGTATTATTGGCTGTATGTTTTGTTTATTCCATGTGTAACTCTGTGTTGTTGTATGTGTCGAATTGCTACGCTTTATCTTGGCCAGGCCGCAGTTGCAAATGGGAACTTGTTCTCAACTAGCCTACCTGGTTAAATAAAGGTGTTCTCAACTGGCCCACCTGGTTAAATAAAGGTGTTCTCAACTGGCCTACCTGCTTAAATAAAGGTGAAATAAAATAACATTTAAAAAAATAAATGACCCATGTGCCCTGCTAAATGTCATTATAGCAACCAAAAAATGTATTACTGTAACGATTCTCCTCTGAGGAAGAGTAGTCAAGATCGGACCAAATCGCAGTGTGGTAAGTGTCCATGATTATTTACTAAACCAGAACACGAAAATACTTAATTACAAAGTGAATGAAAGAAATGAAAATCGAAACAGTCCTGAAAGGTGAAAACACAAAACAGGAAACAACTACCCACAAACACCAGGTGGGAACAGGCTACCTAAGTATGGTTCTCAATCAGAGACAACGAATGACAGCTGCCTCTGATTGGGAACCATAACAGGCCAAACACAGAAAAACAGAACATAGAACAAAACATAGAATGCCCACCCCAATTCACACCCTGGCCAAACCAAAATAGAGACATAAAAAAGGAACTAAGGTCAGGACGTGACAATTATAGAGTAACCTAGACTTACTAATGTTGTAACTGAGAGAGGGATAGGTCCTATAGTCTAACCTACTGTAGACCTACTAACATTTTAGCTGAGAGAGAGATAGGTCCTACAGTCTAACCTACTGTAGACCTACTAACGTTTTAGCTGAGAGAGAGATACGTCCTATAGTCTAACCTACTGTAGACCTACTAATGTTTTAGCTGAGAGAGAGAGATAGGTCCTATAGTCTATATTAGACCTAGTAACGTTTTAGCTGAGAGAGAGATATGTCCTATAGTCTATATTAGACCTAGTAACGTTTTAGCTGAGAGAGAGATATGTCCTATAGTCTATATTAGACCTACTAACATTTTAGCTGAGAGGCTGAGAAGGAATTCCACACCCCTGTCCTGCTGGCTTCACTGGAGGCTGAGAAGGTGTTCCACACCCCTGTCCTGCTGGCTTCACTGGAGGCTGAGAAGGTGTTCCACACCCCTGTCCTGCTGGCTTCACTGGAGGCTAAGAAGGTGTTCCACACCCCTGTCCTGCTGGCTTCACTGGAGGCTGAGAAGGTGTTCCACACCCCTGTCCTGCTGTCTTCACTGGATGCTAAGAAGGTGTTCTACACCCCTGTCCTGCTGTCTTCACTGGAGGCTGAGAAGGTGTTCCACACCCCTGTCCTGCTGTCTTCACTGGATGCTAAGAAGGTGTTCTACACCCCTGTCCTGCTGTCTTCACTGTATGCTAAGAAGGTGTTCCACACCCCTGTCCTGCTGGCTTCACTGGAGGCTGAGAAGGTGTTCCACACCCCTGTCCTGCTGGCTTCACTGGAGGCTGAGAAAGTGTTCCACACCCCTGTCCTGCTGGCTTCACTGGATGCTGAGAAGGTGTTCCACACCCCTGTCCTGCTGTCTTCACTGGAGGCTGAGAAGGTGTTGCTGCTGTCTTTCACTGGAAGCTCTATGAAGACACTCCGTCCGTTCCAATGGAAGATACTCACTAGCTCTATGAAGACACTCTGTCCGTTCCAATGAAAGACACTCACCAGGTCTATGAAGACACTCTGTCCGTTCCAATGGAAGACACTCACCAGCTCTATGAAGACACTCTGTCCGTTCCAAGAAAGACTCTCACCAGCTCTATGAAGACACTCTGTCTGTTCCAATGAAAGACTCTCACCAGCTCTATGAAGACACTCTTTCCGTTCCAATGGAAGATACTCACCAGCTCTATGAAGACACTGTCCGTTCCACTGGAAGATACTCACCAGCTCTATGAAGACACTCTGTCCGTTCCAATGAAAGACACTCACCAGCTCTATGAAGACACTCTGTCCGTTCCAATGAAAGACACTCACCAGCTCTATGAAGACACTCTGTCCGTTCCAATGGAATATACTCACCAGCTCTATGAAGACACTCTGTCCGTTCCAATGGAAGACACTCACCAGCTCTATGAAGACACTCCGTCCGTTCCAAGAAAGACTCTCACCAGCTCTATGAAGACACTCTGTCCGTTCCAATGAAAGACACTCACCAGCTCTATGAAGACACTCTGTCCGTTCCAATGAAAGACACTCACCAGCTCTATGAAGACACTCTGTCCGTTCCAATGAAAGACTCTCACCAGCTCTATGAAGACACTCTGTCCGTTCCAATGAAAGACTCTCACCAGCTCTATGAAGACACTCTGTCCGTTCCAATGAAAGACTCTCACCAGCTCTATGAAGACACTGTCCGTTCCAATGAAAGACTCTCACCAGCTCTATGAAGACACTCTGTCCGTTCCAATGAAAGACTCTCACCAGCTATATGAAGACACTCTGTCCGTTCCAATGAAAGACATTCACCAGCTCTATGAAGACACTCTGAATGAGGAAATGACATGTCTAATTTGAAGATATTTAAGAGAAAATATCTTGGCACGTTGAATTCACTGCAGAGCTATAGAAAGGATTTCAGTGTAGTTGTGTTCTGAAACAGGATCCCTAGAGGATGCCAAAGTTGAAAGTTGGCATCACTCAGGGCTTTTGGCAAGTCTGGGTTGCATACTATAGGCTAGTTGCATCACTCAGGGCTTTTGGCAAGGCTAGTTTGAGCATATCTGGGTGCAAATACCAGGGTATGTGCTACATGCTAGTAGGGTGCTGTAAATCTCAAAGCTTTTTGCTATGTTGCCCACTTTACTAAACTTCACTAAAGTTATTCATGAATAGAATTGAGCGTAGGGACAATGAACCACAGGATTGGGCCTCTATCTGAATCCACGTTGTGTCTTGTCTGTTTGTGATCCATGTTAGCATGTTGTGGATTTGGGCAAACCAGTAGTACAATTTAAGGCAGGGAAGGGCAAGACCACCCTTAGATTCAGGCTTCGATAGAGTGGAGAACATGATCCTAGGTTTAATTGCCCAATATACAGTTGAAGTCGGAAGTTTACATACACTTAGGTTGGAGTCATTAAAACTAGTTTTTCATCCACACAACACATTTCTTGCTAACAAACTATAGTTTTGGCAAGTCGTTTAGGACATCTACTTTGTGCATGACACAAGTAATTTTTCCAACAATTGTTTACAGACAGAATATTTCACTTATAATTCACTGTATCACAATTTCAGTGGGGTCAGAAGTTTACATACAACACGTTGACTGTGCCTTTAAACAGCTTGGAAAATTCCAGAAAAGTATTTCTTGGCTTTAGAAGCTTCTGATAGGCTAATTGACATTGTTTGAGTCAATTGGAGGTATACATGTGGATATATTTCAAGGCCTACCTTCAAACTCAGTGACATCATGGGAAAATCAAAAGAAATCAGCAAAGACCTCAGAAAATAAATTGGAGACCTCCACAAATCTGGTTCATCCTTGGGAGCAATTTCCAAATGCCTGAAGGTACCACGTTCATCTATACAAACAATAGTATGCAAGTATGAACACCATGGGACCACGGAGCCGTCATACCTCTCAGGAAGGAGATGCGTTCTGTCTCCTAGAGATGAACGTACCCTGGTGCGAAAAGTGCAAATCAATACCAAAACAGGATTGATTTTACAAGGACCTTGTGAAGATGCTGGAGGAAATAGGTACAAAAGTATCTATATCCACAGTAAAACTAGTCCTATGTCGACATAACCTGAAAGGCCGCTCAGCAAGAAAGAAGCCACTGCTCCAAAACCGCCATAAAAAAGCCAGACTACGATTTGCAACTGCACATGGGGACAAAGATCTTACTTTTTGGAGAAATGTCCTCTGGTCTGATAAAACAAAAATAGAACTGTTTGGCCATAATGACCATCGTTATGTTTGGAGGAAAAAGGAGGAGGCTTACAAGCTAAAGAACATCATCCCAACCGTGAAGCACGGGGGTGGCAGCATCATGTTGTGGGGGTGCTTTACTGCAGGAGGGACTGGTGCACTTCACAAAATAGATGGCTTCATGAGGAGGAAAATTACGTGGATATTTTGAAGCAACATCTCAAGACATCAGTCAGGAGTTAAAGCTTGGTTGCAAATAGGTCTTCCAAATGGACAATGACCATCAGCATACTTCCAAAGTTGTGGAAAAATGGCTTAAGGACAACAAAGTCAAGGTATTTGAGTGGCCATCACAAAGCACTGACCTCAATTCTATAGAAAATCTGCGGGCAGAACTGAAAAAGCATGTGAGAGCAAGGAGGCCTACAAACCTGACTCTGTTACACCAGCTCTGTCAGGAGGAATGGGACAAAATTCACCCAACTTATTGTGGGAAGCTTGTGGAAGGCTACCTGAAATGTTTGACCCAAGTTAAACAATTTAAAGGCAATGCTACCAAATACTAATTGAGTGTATGTAAACTTCTGACCCACTGGGAATGTGATGAAATAAATAAAAGCTGAAATAAATCATTCTCTCTACTATTATTCTGACATTTCACATTCTTAAAATTAAGTGGTGATCCTAACTGACCTAAGACAGGGAATTTTTACTAGGATTAAATGTCAGGAATTGTGAAAAACTGATTCTAATTGTATTTGGCTAAGGTGTATGTAAACATCAGACTTCAACTGTATCACTCCTCACCTCTCCAACTGATAGCTGATGTGACATGAGAATTGTGGCACAAAAATAGTCACCGTGCTGGTGAGTTTCCCCTTACTATGTAAGGCGCTTTGAGTATCTCAGCTGGTGGAGAAGTGCTATATAAATCCAACCAATTATTGTTAATTATTATCATTTGTATGTGTCTCTCTATTATAAGTGGGAATATTTGGGAACAGATTTCCTCAATTAAAATCAATTGGAGCTGAATTCCAGGTGTTTTTATGGTCTTTTATGTCCAACAATGACAATTCAACCCCCAAAATGTTTTTAAAAATTAATTTATGCTCAAAAAACTTGGGGGGGCCAAATAAATCCACCCGGGCCCGCTGGCTACGAGTTGGGGAACCCTGCTTAATTTATGTCATTTAAGCCCTCCAACACAACATCGGAACTTTTGAACCCTGAGATGCAAACTAGGCTTCTCAGTGGCCACTTTAAATGGCGAATGAGTCACCTTTCTTTTGCTCAAATTTGGTTTATTTGCAGTCATACTACCCCATAACACAACAACACAGTCCCAGACATAATGCCCCATAACACAACAACACAGTCCCAGACATACTACCCATAACACAACAACACAGTCCCAGACATAATGCCCCATAACACAACAACACAATCCCAGACATACTACCCATAACACAACAACACAGTGGGTGTGACACCCATACAGACATCATATGTCAGCATTCTTATAATGTTCAGTTGTCCAAACTGTACAATAGCTTCCTCATTGACAGCCCCACCAAGGTCAGTGTGGATTAGCCGACAGTAACCCTATCAGGGCCAGGTCAAAGCCGACAGAGCCCGGTGACAGTAGCTGTCAGCAGGCTCTTTCTAGGGAACCCTATCTGCTTCAGCATGGTTATAGAGACACCTGAAAGGGGAAGACATTTCAAATTGTTTCTCCTTTCATTTCCCTTTGATTTCAGGTGACTCATTTGGTTGATCAATCAAACCGTCTGGATGACTGTGTGTTTGAAACCCATGCTGCACAAAATGCTACACATATTTTCAGTAATTTGTGAGGTTTTCTACCTCACATCCCTCTCTTTGTGCTGGCATTGCTGACCCCCAGATTATTGGGCTGTGGCTTACTTCAACATGACATAGCTCAACTGTGTTCCCATAGGATCGACCCAATCAGAGCACAAAACATTTCTAGTATTTGTCCTGAATGGTTTTAGATTTTTAAACTATTTTCTTCAAACAGATTCTTAAGCCCCTTTGTTACAGGAAAGCAATTGTTGTAATCATTTAAAACAAAATAGCTCTGATCACAATGTAGCATAATTTGGATAATTGTTTCATCAACTAGGAATAGACTTCTGAGAATCTGAATATCACATCAGTATATTGTTCTGTTTTAATATTACATCAGTATATTGTTCTATGTTATATAAAATACTTCACGTCTCATCAGTTTGTTGCTCTTCCCATAAAATGGTTTGCTAAACATGCATATCTTTAGTAACATGTTAAACAAATTGACTGTGAGCATGCTTGGTGGCAGGGTTGGCAGTGGAACCCGGAGGTTCTAAGCATTCCGAGCAGGGCTGTGCCATGTTCCACTTCACATTGGAGACCTCAGCTTTTCTCACCGTAAGGTACCCATTTACAAAGTGATGGTGCTTTGGGTTTTAAACTTGGGGCGAGGGAATGATTTGAAAGCCCTGTTTTGCCAAACACATGGACGGCTGCTGATTAGGACTTTGGAAGAGACCAGCATACCAGTCTGTCGCCACCCCCTCCCCCTCTACACCCCCCAGGCCCCATTGTACAACACCAAAGACATTTTCTCCACATCCGGAGAAGAAGAATACCCATAAACTCTTAGTAGGGTCATGTCCAGACACACACATCACATTATAATGAACAGCACTCACAAGTCAAGCTTTTACCATGTTTTTGTTTTCCAATAAAATGAGAATTGTTTTGTGATATTCTCTCTGAAGCTGCATTGCTGTGGATAACACAGTTACAAGTTAACACAGAAATGGAATGTCTGCAAGTCATTCTGAGGCCTGAAGACTCTAAACTGTGAAATGGAGCATTCTGTATTCATCCTCTATATGGGTTACCAGCTAGCTGCTAGCACAATGCTATTGTATTATCAGTGTATATGGGTTACCAGCTAACTGCTAGCACAAGGTTATTTTATTTTCAGTGTATATTGTTTACCATCTAGCTGCTAGCACAATGTTGTTGTATTTTCAGTGTATATGGGTTGCCATCTAGCTGCTAGCACAATGCTATTTTATTATCAGTGTATATGGGTTACCAGCTAACTGCTAGCACAATGTTGTTGTATTATCAGTGTATATGAGTTACCAGCTAGCTGGTAGGCAAAGGCAATCGCACATCTGAGCAATCTAATTTGCAGATGCATGGCAACAATTGAACAAGATGAAGGATAAAGGAAACCGCACAGTGCTCTTGATAGTATCATATTATCAGTATGGCTAACATGGGATAGCCATGTCATATCTCTGTTGCTACAGTTATGGCCAGTTATGGCATTTTCTTTGGAGTTTGTGTAGCGTAGTGGTATTATAGGTTAGCAGCTAGCATAAGACGGTTGTTTCCAGCAACCAGGTCAATAAGAGCATTGTCTCTATGAGACGCTTGGTACACAATGAAAAGTCCCTAGTGGACTAACCTGATATGACGCTTGGTACACAATGAAAAGTCCCTAGTGGACTAACCTGATATGATGGCTGGTTACATAAGAAAAGGGGTGGGGAAAGAAAGAGCGGGAGAAGGAGAGACAAAGGAATTCAACTACCGTACATACAGTTGATTAATACGCTCATCGTAAATATGGATATTTAGCCCCCCAACAACCGCAAATTTGGATTTAGAAATGCAAAGTACATATTTACGCTTGTATGTCTTTGTCGTCTCAATCTGTTGAAATCGCCCCATCAGTCTGTGACGAATAGTCTGACAGAAAGTCTCTGATTATGTAAGACTCGTTGTAAGACTGGTTGTCCACCAGAGGTCCCCATGTCCTTAGTAGTTATAGTAGATTGTTAGAACACACCACAATACAACACAACACAACATACCACAATACAACACAACATACCGCAAGACTATACAACACAATATACTACAACACAACACAACATACCACAATACATCACAACACAACATATCATACCACAACACAACACAACACAATACAACACAACACAACATATCATACCACAACACAACACAACACAACACAATACAACACAACACAACATATCATACCACAACACAACATACCACAATACAACACAACACAACATACCACAATACAACACAACACAACATATCATACCACAACACAACACAACATACCACAACACAACATACCACAACACAACATACCAAAAAAGAACACAATATACCACAATACAACACAACACAAAATACCACAACACAACATACCACAATAAATAGACAACAACATACTACAACACAACACAACACAACATACCACAACACAACATACCACAACACAGCATACCACAATAAAATAGACAACAACATACTACAACACAACATACCACAATAAATAGACAACAACATACTACAACACAACACAACACAACATACCACAACACAACATACCACAACACAGCATACCACAATAAAATAGACAACAACATACTACAACACAACACAACACAACATACCACAACACAACATACCACAACACAGCATACCACAATAAAATAGACAACAACATACTACAACACAACACAACATAACACAATAAAATAGACAACAACATACTACAACACAACACAACATACCACAACACAACATACCACAACATACCACAATAAAACAGACAACAACATACTACAACACAACACAACATACCACAATAAAACAGACAACAACATACCACGACATAACACAACATACCACAACACAACATACCACAACATACCACAATAAAACAGACAACAACATACTACAACACAACACAACATACCACAACACAGCATACCACAACACAACAGACCACAACACAGCATACCACAATAAAACAGACAACAACATACCACAATACAACACAACATACCACAACACAGCATACCACAATAAAATAGACAACAACATACCACAATACAACACAACATACCACAACACAGCATACCACAACACAACAGACCACAACACAGCATACCACAATAAAACAGACAACAACATACCACAATACAACACAGCAGACCACAACACAGCATACCACAATAAAACAGACAACAACATACCACAATACAACACAACATACCACAACACAGCATACCACCACACAACAGACCACAACACAGCATACCACAATAAAACAGACAACAACATACCACAATACAACACAACATACCACAACACAGCATACCACAATTAAACAGACAACAACATACCACAACACAACACAACACAACATACAACAACACAACATACCACAACACAACAGACCACAACACAGCATACCACAACACAGCATACCACAATAAAACAGACAACAACATACCACAATACAACACAACATACCACAACACAACAGACCACAACACAGCATACCACAATAAAACAGACAACAACATACCACAATACAACACAACATACCACAACACAACAGACCACAACACAGCATACCACAATAAAACAGACAACAACATACCACAATACAACACAACATACCACAACACAACATATCACAACACAACAGACCACAACACAGCATACCACAATAAAACAGACAACAACATACCACAATACAACACAACATACCACAACACAGCATACCACAATTAAACAGACAACAACATACCACAACACAACACAACACAACATACAACAACATACCACAACACATCACAACACAACATACAACAACATACCACAACACATCACAACATGACACACCACAACATTCCACAATACAACATATCACAATACATTACAACACAACGTACCACAACATAACACAACAGAGGATTGTACTGCTGGTATATTGTACAACAGAACAGAGGAATATCCTGCTGGTATAGTATACAACAGAACAGAGTAGAGCAGGTTTACCGGAGGTCTGGCCTGCCTAGAGACTGACTGTACTGTACAGTTGAGAGAGAGAGAGAGTATGTTGTGATCTCTCCAGGCTAGATGAGATACTGCCCCCTGCCGTTAGCTCCGTCCTCCTACATCACCACTGCCTACTGCCGCGTCAGCCCCACCAGGGGTCCTGTCCACTCTGTACTGGCTTATAGCTGTGTCCTCAAGTAACCACACGGACCTCTGGTATAATACACTGTTTCACTGTTATCTGACTGGAGTAATCACCAGTTAAAAGGAGAATATTGGTTGTTTTTTATATGACATAATAACAGAGTGGGATGTACATTTCAAAGTGGAAGATGTCTCCAATTAGCAGTAATTGATGTAGAAGTATACGTTGTTATAGTATCACATATAATTATAATAATAAAAATTATTTGATTAATTCATTAATAAGTATTGTAACTATTACAATTCAATTATAATATATAATCAGCATTTAATAATAACAATAATACTTACTTTTAATAATAATAATAACAATAACAATAATAACAATTATGTATTTAAATTATGCTGGGTGTAAATACTAAATATACTGTTAATTTAAGCCACTGAATAATGTATATATTGATGTGTATAATGAATTCAGATTAAAGGAATTTTAATTAGGTGTATGGCACGGCACACTTGACTGAAAACAACGCATTTCAAC
The DNA here is from genome assembly GCF_045791955.1 of Oncorhynchus clarkii lewisi. Lineage (NCBI taxonomy): Eukaryota > Metazoa > Chordata > Actinopteri > Salmoniformes > Salmonidae > Oncorhynchus > Oncorhynchus clarkii. The sequence continues at coordinate 23,822 of NW_027258064.1, read as the reverse complement.
TGACATTGTGGTATATATCTCTGTGTTGGCTAACTGTACAACAATGTATTAGATGGCTCTCAGTTGAACTGACATTGTGGTATACATCTCTGTGTTGGCTAACTGTACAACAATGTATTAGATGGCTCTCAGGTGAACTGACATTGTGGTATATATCTCTGTGTTGGCTAACTGTACAACAATGTATTAGATGGTTCTCAGTTGAACTGACATTGTGGTATATATCTCTGTGTTGGCTAACTGTACAACAATGTAATAGATCGCTCTCAGTTGAACTGACATTGTGGTATATATCTCTGTGTTGGCTAACTGTACAACAATGTAATAGATCGCTCTCAGTTGAACTGACATTGTGGTATATATCTCTGTGTTGGCTAACTGTACAACAATGTAATAGATGGCTTTCAGTTGAACTGACATTGTGGTATATATCTCTGTGTTGGCTAACTGTACAACAATGTATTAGATGGCTCTCAGTTGAACTGACATTGTGGTATATATCTCTGTGTTGGCTAACTGTACAACAATGTATTAGATGGTTCTCAGTTGAACTGACATTGTGGTCAAAAGTACAGTAGGACTGTGATGAAGACTGGAGGGAGAATTCTGAAAGACATGTTCAGTTTCAGGACAGATTTGAGACGAGGGAGAATTCTGAAAGACATGTCCAGTTTCAGGACAGATTTGAGACTGGACAGAGGCTTTGCCATTTTTGTCGATTATTGAAAAGTTTCAGTTGGTAAATTATTGCTTAATTTAATATATTGTACCCAAAAAAGACCATATGCTATGTGAATCATATCACTGTAGTCATCTCATAACTGGTATTTTGTTTTGAAAAATAAATGATGATTGATGGTGATGATGATGATGAGCCCACTATTTAGCCTCCAAATACCATTCAGCATTTTTTAAACATGAAACTGTCATTGTTAATTGTTAATCTACATATGGCCTCGACATGTATCCACGTCCAACAGATGTCTCCAATAAAACTTGAAATCAGTGAAATAATAGTGTAGTTCGTTGTTGACTTGAGGACCAGGAGAGACCAGCCAGGAGGGAGCAGAGCCTGGAGATGAACCCCAATATGGACTGGTGTCCGACGAGCTGCAGGAGTGGGTTACACCTCCCTCAGGCCGACCGGCACACTGCACACACACACAAACACACACACACAGAGAGACAAGCACACACACACAGACACACAGACACACACTCGGTGCTATAGCTGAACCCCATCTTTCTAATACTCCACTTGACGCAATTATCAACTGCAAGTTGACAAGGAAGAAAAACCTGGAGAATAGTAAATATTACTGTCATAAAAAATGATGTTCAGTCACTGAATATTTTTTTATTTCAATTGACAAGAAGTTTGCGCAATAAATACTGCCTGGATGTTTGAGCATGGGAACGTTATTGTCATTAAAACAAGTGAATTTCCACAATATGCGCAGCTGCAGCAGACTAAAGAACATTGTGCCAGTGAATGTCTTCCCCCTCCACTGTCCTCTCCGTGTTGTTCCAGCCAGGGCTCCATTTCAGAGGGCGGAGATGGAATATTCAGATCAGCTGAGTGACAGCTCGTGTTTTCCACCGTTCTCAGAACTCCACTGGCTCCTTCCTCCAACTCCTCACTTCAGAGTTGAGGCTACTAAAAACATCGGACGCTAGGGGATCGAGACGTCGCCTGCCTCTATGTGCAGGGCACTTTACTGATCTTTTGGGGGTCGCTTTTTAATTATTTTTATTTGAATTGTCTGAAGATCTGTTTAGTGAGCTCATTATTCTACAGAAGTCAATTTTCCGTGCTTTCCTCTTTGGAATCAGCAGCAACAGACTCTCAGTGAGGCATGTCTTACCCCCAGGGTTACCTCTACCAGCCGCCGGGCTCCCTGGCTCTCTACTCCTGCCCGGCTTACGGGGCTTCAGCCCTGGCTGCCCCGAGGAGCGACGAGCTGGCCAGGTCGTCCAGTGGATCAGCCTTTAGTCCTTACCCCGGATCAGCTGCTGCCTTCACGGCTTCAGCCAGCGGCTTCTCCAGCCCAATGCCATACTCCACAGACCCTGCCACGGGATTCCCTTCCTACATGGTATATACTCTACTTCCACTTATTCGTTAGACAACTTGTGTCAGTATGCATACAGGGACAGCCTGGTCGAAAATAATTAGCTCTAATTTTGTCATTTAGTAGCCAACAGTAGAGTATTTGCGTGCAGTGTGCAGAGAGCTACCGTTTCAGAGCGGGTCTAATGGGTTGTACAGTTCAAGGGTAAAATGGATGAGATCCTGCACACCATTATGTATTCGAACATTGTTCGTAGAAAGCATTGCATTTATCACAACGATAAATCATCAAGTGGTACATTATATTGTCTATCGTGTGTGAAAGTTGTAGGCTTGTTATTGTGTTTCTTCTTACTGTGTGTGATGTGTGTTTTCGTGGGCCCGTTAACACAGTGCATGGCTAATTGAGTGGACTTCATTTAGGGAAAAATGCCCCCCATAAAGAATGATATTGGTAAGCCAATGGCCTTCATTGGAATTAGCCTGTAGTCTAATATCAAATCCTTCCAATGGGAAATACAATATATGAAGTTTGTTCTCCATTTTCACAGTCACAAACTATATATGCAATTTAAATTCTTGGAATGTATATTAAATGAAATAAGCGAAATTTGAACATGAAAAGAGGAATTAAAATGCTAATGACATGGTTCTCTAAGCGTTTATAAAAGGTGCACGCACATACGCTGGGTAGTTAATTGGATTTGTGATGCTGTAAAGCAATGATATGCTAACACGTCTCTCTCTCTGACAACAAAACTAATCTAGCTAAAGAAAAGCAGGAAGTTAGGCGGTGATTACTGGAAATTAGTGCAATTACGACGCATCATTTATCATTTATTTAGCATAATGCAATGCGATGAATCAAACCGATAATGATCAGTGTAATACATGCAGTATATAGACCCAGCTCACATTACACATTAAGTGTAACTCTCTATACACACAACCACAATACACAACCTGTTGTGTTTAGTTATGTTTTAAAGTTTTTAATATTTATTACCAAAATTATAAATTATAACAAAAAACGTTCAAAATCATTTTTCCTTTCCAGAGCTCTCCTTACGACGCGCAGGGCATGGCCGGGGCGATCAGCTACCACCCCTACGGTAGCCCGGGATACCCCTACCAGCTCAACGACCCGGCCTACCGCAAGAACGCGACCCGAGACGCCACCGCCACGCTGAAGGCCTGGCTACAGGAGCACAGGAAGAACCCCTACCCCACCAAGGGAGAGAAGATCATGTTGGCCATCATTACTAAGATGACCCTGACGCAGGTGTCCACCTGGTTCGCCAACGCCAGGAGGAGGTTGAAGAAGGAGAACAAGATGACGTGGGCTCCCCGGAATAAGAGTGAGGATGAGGACGATGGAGACGGAGAGAGGAATGATGACCGCTTGGAGAAAAATCTTGACAACAGCGAGACGTCCGCGGAGGATGAAGGTAAACCACGAGACCCAACCCATGACCCAGTTAACAGCGCGAGCTGCGCGGTGCTGTTTTTTATTGACAGTTATCCACAGATGATTAACGACATGATGACAGAGACTAGGTGACACATTTCAGTGGGAAGGCATAATACGGAACGAGTTCTAATTATTATTATTATTATTAACAATAACCATGGCATTCGACATTATTAGGATTACTATTATTATTATTATTAACAATAATAGTAATCCTAATAATGTCGAATGCCATGGTTATTATATGGTAATTACTTCGTCTCAATCTCTTTTTATTTATTTTTTCAGGTATCAGTTTGCAGGTTGATACCCTTACAGACCATTCTTGTTCAGCGGAGTCTGATGGGGATAAGGTGAGCTGTCGAATCGGGGACCTGGTCTGTGAGTCTGGGTCAGATACTAAGGACAAATGTGAGGATGATGATGATGATCACGAACTGGAGAATGATGAACGACACCTAAGCCTGTCACCTAAACCTGTGACATCATCACCACTAACAGGGCTTGAGGCCTCGGTCTTAAACCATCACCACCGGGAAAACAACAACAAATCATGTCTTGACAGCCGAATCTCAGGTCGTCACAATCAAGCCGTCAAACCCAAACTGTGGTCGTTAGCGGAGATCGCTACTTCAGACCCGAAGCAGCAGCAGCATCACCCGGGGCAGACTTGTCCATCCCTCGGTCTTCTAACCTCCACCTCCTCCACCCCCTCCCCGGCCGTCCCTGGCGCTGTGTACTCCGCCTCTTCCATCCTAGGACGACCCATCTACTACACGTCTCCGTTTTACAGTAATTACACAAACTATGGCAACTTCAGCCCGCTGCAGGGTCAAGGGATTCTGCAATATAACTCTGCTAACGACGGACTCAAACAGACTGCTGCTGAGGTCAGCACCATGCATAAACACACCACTGACTCTCTGCTTAAAACGAACGCTAACCACATTGAACAGTTCAGACCCTCACATTTATACTCTAAGAAAGGTACGTAACATGCAATTATAGTTTCAAAAGAAGGACTTGTATTTTATGCATTTGAATTCACTTCATTGGCCTTTGACTGAATATGTGATGTTTTGAAACATATACCTAGTTGTCCCTAAGCAGAAGGCTTATGAAGGCCTCCGTGTAATCAGTGCTAGTGTAGGCCTGAGTTGGCGGTAGCTGTAATGTCGGCCTGTGTGTCAGACTGTCTCTCAGGGCAATAAGCAGAGATATGTTGTTGTCATAAACAGAGGTTCTATTAACAGAACGTCTTGAGACCTGCTCACACAGTAGGAACGCAGCATTACTTAAAAATATCACTTTAGTTGGATTGGTTATTATGGACTACAAATTTTATAATTGGTTACACAATAATTAGATACCATCATGTTTTATTTTAACAACAGTTGTGCAATTTTTTATTATAGTATCAGTGACTGGTGGGCCACTTTCTTGTTATTTAAGACCTTTACCTCTGCAACTCCAGCTCTTACTTAATACAACCTGGGAAGGACTTTAGGACAAACTCTGTGGGCTAAAGGTGAGGTTCTAAAGGTCATGTTGTGGTTCTGATTCAGGTCTATAGGTAGGTGTCACAATTGCTTTGACTAAAGCCCCGAGCCATCACCCCTGCACCCTGGTCTTAACACTAACCTAACTAACCTTTCTCTAAAGGGGAGAGCTGCATCTTGCTCCTCAGACAAGACGCCTGGCCTGCAGCACTACAGCTGTTCTCCTCAGAGACAGGCCCGAAGGATTAATTAAACCTGATTCGGGGTTGGGGGATGAATTAACCCTGACTTATTCTACCATTTCACTTTCGTTTTCATGAGATGTGCGTTGACTGGCTCAGTAAATGTCCCGCTTTATGTGATGATTTTGGAAGACGTTATTTCTCAGGATGCATCTGCTTCATTGCCACGGTACATTATACTTTATATGATGAGAATATTAGGTATACTATAGTTTATGTGAAGATAATATTAGATATATTATACTTTATGTGAAGACAATATTAGGTATACTATAGTTTATGTGAAGATAATATTAGGTATACTATACTTTATGTAAAGTCGATGTTAGGTATACTATACTTTATGTGAAGATAATATAAGGCCTGCTGTATCTTATTTGTAAAGGATGTATGAGGTCTGGAGATGGGGCTGAGGAACCTGAGGAATCCAATACATTTGATATTTATTTTTTTAATGATGGACAATGCTGCCTATAATTTATGCAAGTTGTATTGCAATGGACACTGAACATTGTTTTGTAAATACATTATTCCCGTTTTTATTTGAAACGTATTTGAAAGTTACAGAATCTTGTTAACAAGAGTACTTTTACTAATTTATATCTTATTGTAAATGAAACGCGCTAGTGTGTTATACTGGCGAGTTAGTGCTATTTATTATTCAAAGGAAAACCTAATTAAAATGTTTTCCTCTGTATTTCAATCTGCTTTCATTTTTTCATTCATCTCCTTTATATTGTCGCATGAAAATGTATTTCTCTTTGGTTAGGCTACTACTTTTAGAAATCGAATTATTAATCAAGTGTAAACGATAAGACTTTTGGGAATGGCATAGCCTGTATTAATTGATATGTTTGTTTGAGACAGCACAGTCGAGAGAAGCTTACCTACCACCTATCCGTTTTCTAAAGGGCCTTTTCACGCCATTCTTATAGGCGTTTAGCTGCATCCGGGGACTACTCGTGACCTTGGTTGGGATAAATTATATGCTTATTATAAATGATATACTTATCATTATATAAATGATATACTTATATCCGTGGCTGTCAGGGGTTTATTTTTCAGTGTGATTAATCCGGCGCTAGGAGCAGTATGATGAGTTCCCAGCGGGGTGATCCCCCTGGCCCAGCCTCAGTCAGTCTGCCGGTCAGTCGGCCTTCTTTACGGGCCGATATTAAACAATCCATAAAGCGGTGTCTAAACAGCCAGCCACCAGCTCCAATGGCCTGTCTCATGCGCTAATCCGACCGGCTATACCTCGCTGATCTTCCTTTCATCTGATTATTTGTTTTTGTTTGGCGAAGGGAATTATTATTATTACTATTATTATTATTATTATTATTATTATTATTATTCTACTAATGCTTTATTTAGGCTATTTGCATAACTTCCAGAATACGAATTGCAACCTGTTTGCCTCATCTGAACAGGAGGCAAATTATAAAATATTTTCGAAGATAGAATATAGGTTCTGTTGTTGTAACAATTGGAACACTTTCATAAACATTTAAATGTGAGCGACAATGATATATGTGTGATACAAATTACAATTAGAAAAGCAATTAATTGGTAGGCCTATTGTTTCATCGCGTCCTTCAGGCTAACGAAATCTGTTTTTCAAAGCGCAGCACCAACATTTAAATATCTGTAACAATGTGTGTTTGGACAGCTTTTTTCTCTCAGAGCTTTACGGTATTTCCTACGTTTCTGTCTGGGTTATTCATTCACCAGTCCTCTGAGAGGTGGTGAGAGAGCTGTACGTTCTTCATGACTTATAAGGTGAATGTTATTGAGCCTCTTGGGACGCCACTTCACCTATAAAGTTTTCCTTTCCGCCTCAACTTCCTAATATCTGTCCCGGTGTGTGTAGACCTATTGGGGAGTCAGGCAGCCCCTTTCACCCCCCCTAGATCTCACAACCTCTCTCTCTCTCTCTCTCTCTCTCTCTCTCTCTCTCTCTCTCTCTCTCTCTCTCACTCTCTCTCTCCCTCTCTCTCTCTCTCTAGTCGCTTTAGTTTCATTAGGGCTGATTTATTGAAATGCAGACTTAATGTGAGGTGGGCTCCCCGGGGATCTCACTGTTGTCAAATAGACCCAGAGGCGCTTTCCTTTCCACGCAGAGAGGCTCTGAGCTGCCTTCCACCGAGGCCTGCTCTGCTCCTATCCACGGCCTCTCTCTACCGCTCTCTCACAGCCTCTCTCTTTCTGCTCCCTTCAAATCTCTCCATTTGTTCTCAATAAAATACATTTAGTTTCTGCTGAAGTGCAGCAGCGCCTTTGAACATGAACAGAATTCCACCACCTCTGTGTGTGTTAGCGGAATGAGGTGAAAGAGACTCCGCACAACAAACACAGCCCGCCTGGATAATACAATTAACGGTGAATTTATGTCATGATTAATTATCAAGTCAATATTAATAATTATGTAGTCCTAGATCTTTGTTCCCTTAGAGTTTAATAACTTGACACCGGCCTGCTGGCCTCTGTATTTACAAAAAGCCTACAGCCTATCTATTCTAGAAAAACTGTAGTCTGTTTAACAGTATGATACATTACTCTATATCACAATAACATACCGTTTCTCATCTGAGTGGGCTATACATATGAATGTGTCATAAGAGCTGGTTTGGGTGACCGATGGGATGAACGTATATCTCAGAACATCTCCATAGCATTAATCAAATAAGCAGTTCATTTGTAGATAATTCATTATTTCATCTATATGCCTACGTTATCCTATACAACACGTCATTTCCCACAACATTTTAATCTCTGATACACAGCTGCTCGTCTTTACAACAGCGTCAACTTTAGCCTGTGTGTAGAAAGCGTTATTATAGCCATTTATAATGAATAAATATTTACAGCACTTAATCAAATTAAGATGACAGCCGATGTGTTAAATATTTTAACATTATTACCAGTTAGGTGGGTTATGTTTACAATAAAGATACTTCTAAACGTCTGATTTAATATGTTGTCTATAAAGATTCGTTATATGAGTGGCCATATTGTTCGTAGTTCTCGCTTTCCTCAAGTGTTAAACTGGTAAGCGCTGTTTTCAATGCCTCAACCAAATCTTTACGGATTACCATTGGTTGTGAATATGTCACTTACGTGATGCAGCCAATATGATATCGCCATTATTGCACTAATAAATATACTTAGGTAGACTAATCTTCATAGTGTCTGTGTCTATTACCACGTCAAAGCTGTTAATAAGTGATAAACAAAAAATATATGTTTCCTTCATGACATAACTGCTCTGGTCCTTTTCTAAATGTAACAGATCATTCTCACTGGTCTAATTGACCATTAAGGTCGCGTCGTAAATACCGTCCAGTTGGAAAAGGAAAGAGAATTATGAACAAATCCAATACAGATGTGTAGAATACAACACATCAAAGTGGTGTCGACCTTTCAGAGTCAGACCAAGGCCTGTCCACTCATAAAGGTGTCGGAAGAGATGTCCTCTGCTCGCTCTGATCAAGGACCGGGAACGGGAAAGAATGTCAAACTCTGATGTTTGTCAGTTCCAGGATCTAAATAACGTCATTAGGGGCTCGCGCTAGGCTTCCACTATTTAATTGACAGTTTTGGTTTATGACAGGAGAGAGTTAGAGTAACACGGTGAGAGACACTGTTAATCTGACATGTATTAAAACCTCTGTCTACAGCACTAGGCTACCAGGCCTACACAATGTAGGGAAACTAAACAGATGGGAATGGCTCGAATGGTGTACTGTGAATTTAGGTGGAGCTATGTGGTCTATTTAAGTGTTGTAGCTAGGTGGAACTAGGTGGTGTAGGAGGAGTAGATAGGTTAAACTAGGTGAAGCTTGGTGGCAGAGCTAGGTGGAGGTGGAGCAAAGTGGAGCTAGGTGGATAAGGTGGAGCAAGGTGGTGGAGCTAGGTGGAGCTAGGTGGTCTATTTAAGTGTTGTAGCTAGGTGGAACTAGGTGGTGTAGCTAGGAGGTTAGCTAGGTGCAGCTAGATGGAACAAGGTGGTGTAGCTAGGTGGAGTAGATAGGTTAAACTAGGTGAAGCTTGGTGGCAGAGCTAGGTGGAGGTGGAGCTAGGTGGAGCAAAGTGGAGCTAGGTGGATAAGGTGGAGCAAGGTGGAGCTAGGTGGTCTATTTAAGTGTTGTAGATAGGTGGAACTAGGTGGTGTAGCTAGGAGGTTAGCTAGCTGCAGCTAGATGGAACAAGGTGGTGTAGATAGGTTAAACTAGGTGAAGCTTGGTGGCAGAGCTAGGTGGAGGTGGAGCTAGGTGGAACAAAGTGGAGCTAGGTGGATAAGGTGGAGCAAGGTGGTGGATCTAGGTGGAGCTAGGTGGTCTATTTAAGTGTTGTAGCTAGGTGGAACTAGGTGGTGTAGCTAGGAGGTTAGCTAGGTGCAGCTAGATGGAACAAGGTGGTGTAGCTAGGTGGTGTAGATAGGTTAAACTAGGTGAAGCTTGGTGGCAGAGCTAGGTGGAGGTGGAGCTAGGTGGAGCAAAGTGGAGCTATGTGGATAAGGTGGAGCTTTGTGGAGCTAGGTGGTCTATTTAAGTGTTGTAGCTAGGTGGAACTAGGTGGTGTAGCTAGGAGGTTAGCTAGGTGCAGCTAGATGGAACAATGTGGTGTAGCTAGGTGGAGTAGATAGGTTAAACTAGGTGAAGCTTGGTGGCAGAGCTAGGTGGAGGTGGAGCTAGGTGGAGCAAAGTGGAGCTAGGTGGATAAGGTGGAGCAAGGTGGTGGAGCTAGGTGGAGCTAGGTGGTCGATTTAAGTGTTGTAGCTAGGTGGAACTAGGTGGTGTAGCTAGGAGGTTAGCTAGGTGCAGCTAGATGGAACAAGGTGGTGTAGCTAGGTGGAGTAGATAGGTTAAACTAGGTGAAGCTTGGTGGCAGAGCTAGGTGGAGGTGGAGCTAGGTGGAGCTAGGTGGAGCAAGGTGGAGCAAGGTGGAAATAGCTGGAGCAAGGTGGAGCTAGGTGGAGCAAGGAGGAGCAAGGTGGAGCTAGGTGGAGATAGGTGGAGCAAGGTGGAGCAAGGTGGAAATAGCTGGAGCAAGGTGGAGCTAGGTGGCGCTAGGTGGAGCAAGGTGGAGCTAGGTGGAGCAAGGTGGAGCAAGGTGGAAATAGCTGGAGCAAGGTGGAGCTAGGTGGAGCAAGGTGGAGCAAGGTGGAAATAGCTGGTGCAAGGTGGAGCTAGATGGAGCAAGGAGGAGCAAAGTGGAGCAAGTTGGAGATAGGTGGAGCAAGGAGGAGCAAAGTGGAGCAAGGTGGAGCAAGGAGGAGCAAAGTGGAGCAAGGTTGAGCTAGGTGGAGCTAGGTGGAGCAAAGTGGAGCTAGGTGGAGCTAGGTGGAACAAGGTTGAGCAAGGTGGAGCTAGGTGGAGCAAGGAGGAGCAAGGTGGAGCAAAGTGGAGCTAGGTGGAGGTGGAGCTAGGTGGAGGTGGAGCAAGGAGGAGCAAGGTGGTGGAGCTAGGGGGTGGAGCTAGATGGAGCTAGGTGGAGGTGGAGCAAGGAGGAGCAAGGTGGTGGAGCTAGGTGGTGGAGCTAGGTGGATCTAGGTGGTGGAGCTTGGTGGAGCTAGGTGGAGGTGGAGCAAGGAGGAGCAAAGTGGTGGAGCTAGGTGGTGGAGCTAGATGGAGCTAGGTGGAGGTGGAGCAAGGAGGAGCAAGGTGGTGGAGCTAGGTGGTGGAGCTAGGTGGATCTAGGTGGTGGAGCTTGGTGGAGCTAGGTGGAGGTGGAGCAAGGAGGAGCAAAGTGGTGGAGCTAGGTGGTGGAGCTAGGAGGAGCAAGGTGGTGGAGTGAGGTGGTGGAGCTAGGTGGTGGAGCTAGGTGGATATAGGTGGTGGAGCTAGGTGGAGCTAGGTTTTGGAGCTAGGTGGAGCTAGGAGGTGGAGCTAGGTGGTGGAGCTAGGTGGATCTAGGTGGTGGAGCTAGGTGGAGCTAGGTGGTGGAGCTAGGTGGATCTAGGTTTTGGAGCTAGGTGGAGCTAGGTGACGGAGCTAGGTGGATCTAGGTGGTGGAGCTAGGTGGAGCTAGGTTTTGGAGCTAGGTGGTGGAGCTAGGTGGAGCTAGGTGGTGGAGCTAGTTGGATCTAGGTAGTGGAGCTAGGTGGAGCTAGGTGGTGTAGCTAGGTGGAGCTAGGTGGTGGAGCTAGGTGGATCTAGGTGGTGGAGATAGGTGGATCTAAGTGGTGGAGCTAGGTGGATCTAGGTGGTGTAGCTCGTTGAAGTTAGGTTTTGGAGCTAGGTGAAGCTAGGTTTTGGAGCCAAGTGGATCTAGGTGGTGGAGCTAGGTCGAGCTAGGTGGTGTAGCTAGGTGGTGTAGCTAGGTGTAGCTAGTTGGAGCTAGGTTGTGTAGTTAGGTGTAACTAGGTGGTGTAACTAGGTGTAGATATATATATATATATATCCCTTTACTGGAACTAAGAGGCCTTGCCTGAACCAGCATTATTCCTCCTCCTTTGGGGCAGATATCGTTTCCTGGCATCCACCAAACCCAGATTCGTATGTCGGACTGCCAGATGGTGAAGCGTGATTCATCACTCCAGAGAAAACGTTTCCACTGCTCCAGAGTCCAATGGTGGCGAGCTTTACACCACACCAGTCAATGCATTGGAATTGCGGATTGTCATCTTAGGCTTGTGTACAGCTGCTCTGCCATTATTAGCCCAGAACGTTTTTGGTGTTATTACATACAGCCAGAAATAACTTTGGGATATCAGATTGGAGGTAACTCACCAGCATTACGACCAGGAATACGACTTTCCCAAATTGGATCCTTTGTTCGTATCCCCCAAAGCAATTTAACTTATCCCAGAGTTTTCTTCCAGATGCCGTCGGCGGAGAAGAGGTATTTGGAGTGGACTTCGAGTCCGACTCAGGAGGCGTGTACACATCCACCACTTCTGAGTATATTACTCGCTAATGTTCAGTCCCTGGACAGTAAAGTAGATGAGCTCAGGGCGAGGATCTCCTTCCAGAGAGACGTCAGGGGCTGCAACATACTCTGTTTTACAGAATCATGGCTCTCCATACATGTCCCCATCCATACATTCAGCTGGGTTCTCAGTACATCGCGCAGACAGAAATAAAGAACTCTCTGGGATGAAGAAAGACGGAGGTGTATGTTTCATGATTAACAACTCATAACGTAAAGAAATTCAAGTCCTTTTGTTCACCTGTCCTCTAATATCTCACAATCAAATGTTGACCGTATTACCTCCCAAGAAAATTCTCTTCAGTTATAGTCACAGCTGTGTATATTCCGCCTCAAGCCGATACCACGTCTTCCCTCAGGGAACTACACAGGAGTTTATGCAAACTGGAACCACATATCCTGAGGCCACATTTATTGTATCTGGGGACTTTAACAAAGCAAATCTGAGGAAAACGCTTTCGAAGTTTTATCAACACATCGCCTGTAGTACTCTCACTTCAAAAACTCTCTAACACTTTTACTCCCCCTTCCTGGATGTCTACAAGGCCCTACCCCGCCTAACCTTTGGCAAATCATATCATGACTCCATTCTGCTCCTCCCTTCCTATAGACAGAAACTCAAACAGTAACTACCCGTGCTAAGGTCTATTCAACGCTGGTCTGACTGATCGGAATCCATGCTTCAAGATTGTTTTGATCATAAGGACTAGGATATATTTCGTGTTTCCTCTGAGAATAATATTGACGTATACACTGACACGGTGACTGAGTTCATCAGGAAGTGTATAGAGGATGTTGTCCCCACTGTGACTATTAAAACCTACCCAAACTAAAAACTGTGGATAGATGGCAGCATTCGCACAAAATTGAAAGCGCGAACCATCGTATTTAACCACGGCAAGGTGACTGGGAATACAGTATGGTCGAATACAAACAGTGTAGTTACTCCCTTTGTAAGGCAATCAAACAGGCAAAGCGTCTACAGAGACAAAGTGGAGTCGCAATTCAACAGTTCAGACACGAGATGTATGTGGCAGGGACTCCAGACAATCACGGATTACAAAGAGAAAACCAGCCACATCGCGGACACCGATGTCTTGCTCCCGGACAAGCTAAACACCTTCTTTACCCTCTTTGAGCATAACAGTGCCACCAATGAGGATAGATAATGTATAGATCATCTCCATATAGATCATGGGTGGATCCTATTCGGATAGATAATGTATGAATCCTCTTCAGATAGATCATGTATGGATCCTCTTCAAATAGATCATGTATGCATATTCCTCATTGTGTGGTCGTGCATTCCTCCTCATAATGTATGCCTCAGCCACAGCGTTCTCAGTGTAAAGTTTAAAGTGACAACTGTGACCTCCATCTCACGTCAGGTTCTGAGAATGGATTTAAAATAATGAATTTCTCACTCACTGGAACAGCTCTGTGCTATTGTACTGTGGAAGTATGAAACGATACAAGAGGCTCCTTTCTCTTAACGTGAGCTTAGCCAAGTCATTAGGAATCCATACAAGTGAAAATATATCCTGAGAGGACTTTGAAAGCGCTGTCAATCTGGGAGAATGAAATGTAGCACAGTAAACTGGGTTGTTATAGCTGACAGGCCTTCTGAGCAGACAGTGGTTGTGTCCCACATGGCACCCTATTCCCTACGTAGTGCACTACTTTGAGGTGTTCAGAGAAAGCAAAATCAGTGCTCTATGTAGGGAGTAGGGTGTTATTTTCGACGTAGTCAATACAACTCCCTGGCACCATTAAAACTAAGGGGAGAATAGTAAGAGAGAACTGTCACATTGTATATATAGCTACTCTACTAAGGACAATACAGATAAATCACTTAATACGTCTTCTGGGCAAATGAATGGCTTATCTGCTACTGTAGATAGTACTGATCTCTGTCAGTCAGGGGGATGACGGTGTGACAGGATTTTAAACACATCTGGGTAAAAGGAACGTATTATTATTATATTATTTCAAAACGAATTACTGTACATCCCCGATTAATGTACAATATGGTAACAACATGGTAACAACACAAAGTATTAAACTGAAACATTATGGTAACAAAGTACTGCATTACACAGGAACAAAAATTGTAACAAAGTACTGCATTACACAGAAACAACATGGTAACAAAGTACTGCATTACACAGAAACAACATGGTAACAAAGTACTGCATTACACAGAAACAACATGGTAACAAAGTACTGCATTACACAGAAACAACATGGTAACAAAGTACTGCATTACACAGAAACAACATGGTAACAAAGTACTGCATTACACAGAAACAACATGGTAACAAAGTACTGCATTACACATAACAACATGGTAACAAAGTACTGCATTACACAGAAAAAACATGGTAACAAAGTACTGCATTACACAGAAACAACATGGTAACAAAGTACTGCATTACACATAACAACATGGTAACAAAGTACTGCATTACACAGAAAAAACATGGTAACAAAGTACTGCATTACACAGAAACAACATGGTAACAAAGTACTGCATTACACATAACAACATGGTAACAAAGTACTGTATTACACAGAAACATAATGGTAACATACTGTATTATACAGAAATATAATGGTAACAACATACTGTATTACACAGAAAAATAATGGTAACAACATATTGTATTACACAGAAACATAATGGTAACAACATACTGTATTACACAGAAAAATAATGGTAACAACATATTGTATTACACAGAAACATAATGGTAACAACATACTGTATTACACATAAATATGATGGTAACATACTGTATTACACAGAAATATAATGGTAACAACATACTGTATTACACAGAAATATAATGGTAACAACATACTGCATTACACAGAAACAACATGGTAACAAAGTACTGCATTACACAGGAACAACATGGTCACAAAGTACTGCATTACACAGGAACAACATGGTAACAAAGTACTGCATTACACAGAAACAACATGGTAACAAAGTACTGCATTACACAGAAACAACATGGTAACAAAGTACTGCATTACACAGAAAAAACATGGTAACAAAGTACTGCATTTCACAGGAACAACATGGTAACAAAGTACTGCATTACACAGAAACAACATGGTAACAAAGTACTGCATTACACAGAAACAACATGGTAGCAAAGTACTGTATTCCTCAGAAATATAATGGTAACATACTGTATTACACAAAAATATAATGGTAACATACTGTATTACACAGAAACATAATGGTAACATACTGTATTACACAGAAACATTATGGTAACAACATACTGTATTACACAGAAACATAATGGTAACATACTGTATTAAACAGAAACATTATGGTAACATACTGTATTACACAGAAACATAATGGTAACAACATACTGTATTACACAGAAATATAATGGTAACATACTGTATTACACAGAAACAACATGGTAACAACATACTGCATTACACAGGAACAACATGGTCACAAAGTACTGCATTACACATAAACAACATGGTAACAAAGTACTGCATTACACAGAAACAACATGGCAACAAAGTACTGCATTACACAGAAAAAACATGGTAACAAAGTACTGCATTACACAGAAACAACATGGTAACAAAGTACTGCATTACACAGAAACAACATGGTAACAAAGTACTGCATTACACAGAAACAACATGGTAACAAAGTACTGCATTACACAGAAATATAATGGTAACATACTGTATTACACAGAAACATAATGGTAACAACATACTGTATTACACAGAAATATAATGGTAACATACTGTATTACACAGAAACATAATGGTAACATACTGTATTACACAGAAACATAATGGTAACAACATACTGTATTACACAGAAATATAATGGTAACAACATACTGTATTACACAGAAACATAATGGTAACAACATACTGTATTACACAGAAACATAATGGTAACAACATACTGTATTACACAGAAACATAATGGTAACATACTGTATTACACAGAAACATAATGGTAACAACATACTGTATTACACAGGAACAACATGGTCACAAAGTACTGCATTACACATAAACAACATGGTAACAAAGTACTGCATCACACAGAAACATAATGGTAACAACATACTGTATTACACAGAAACATAATGGTAACATACTGTATTACACAGAAACATAATGGTAACAACATACTGTATTACACAGAAACATAATGGTAACAACATACTGTATTAAACAGAAACATAATGGTAACAACATACTGTATTAAACAGAAACATAATGGTAACAACATACTGTATTACACAGAAATATAATGGTAACATACTGTATTACACAGAAATATAATGGTAACATACTGTATTAAACAGAAACATTATGGTAACATACTGTATTACACAGAAACATTATGGTAACATACTGTATTAAACAGAAACATTATGGTAACATACTGTATTAAACAGAAACTAGATGGTAACAACATACTGTATTACACAGAAATATAATGGTAACAACATACTGTATTACACAGAAATATAATGGTAACATACTGTATTAAACAGAAACATTATGGTAACAACATACTGTATTACACAGAAACATAATGGTAACATACTGTATTAAACAGAAACATAATGGTAACAACATACTGTATTACACAGAAACATAATGGTAACAACATACTGTATTACACAGAAATATAATGGTAACAACATACTGTATTACACATAAATATAATGGTAACAACATACTGTATTACACAGAAACATAATGGTAACATACTGTATTACACAGAAACATAAAGGTAACAACATACTGTATTAAACAGAAACATAATGGTAACAACATACTGTATTACACAGAAACATTATGGTAACAACATACTGTATTACACAGAAATATAATGGTAACATACTGTAATAAACAGAAACATTATGGTAACAACATACTGTATTACACAGAAACATAATGGTAACAACATACTGTATTACACAGAAACAACATGGTAACAACATACTGTATTACACAGAAACATAATGGTAACATACTGTATTAAACAGAAACATTATGGTAACATACTGTATTACACAGAAACATTATGGTAACATACTGTATTACACAGAAACATAATGGTAACATACTGTATTACACAGAAACATAATGGTAACATACTGTATTAAACAGAAACATTAAGGTAACATACTGTATTACACAGAAACATAATGGTAACATACTGTATTAAACAGAAACATAATGGTAACATACTGTATTAAACAGAAACATAATGGTAACAACATACTGTATTACACAGAAATATAATGGTAACAACATACTGTATTATACAGAAATATAATGGTAACATACTGTATTACACAGAAACATAATGGTAACAACATACTGTATTACACAGAAATATAATGGTAACATACTGTATTACACAGAAACATAATGGTAACAACATACTGTATTACACAGAAATATAATGGTAACATACTGTATTACACAGAAACATAATGGTAACAACATACTGTATTACACATAAATATAATGGTAACAACATACTGTATTACACATAAATATAATGGTAACAACATACTGTATTACACATAAATATAATGGTAACAACATACTGTATTACACATAAATATAATGGTAACAACATACTGTATTACACAGAAATATAATGGTAACAACATACTGTATTACACAGAAACATAATGGTAACAACATACTGTATTACACAGAAACATAATGGTAACAACATACTGTATTACACAGAAACATAATGGTAACAAAGTACTGCATTACACATAAACAACATGGTAACAAAGTACTGCATTACACAGAAACAACATGGTAACAAAGTACTGCATTACACAGAAACATAATGGTAACATACTGTATTAAACAGAAACATAATGGTAACAACATACTGTATTACACAGAAACATAATGGTAACAACATACTGTATTACACATAAATATAATGGTAACATACTGTATTACACAGAAACATTATGGTAACATACTGTATTACACAGAAATATAATGGTAACATACTGTATTACACAGAAACATAATGGTAACATACTGTATTAAACAGAAATATAATGGTAACATACTGTATTACACAGAAACATTATGGTAACATACTGTATTACACAGAAACATAATGTTAACAACATACTGTATTACACAGAAACATAATGGTAACATACTGTATTACACATAAATATAATGGTAACAACATACTGTATTACACAGAAATATAATGGTAACATACTGTATTACACAGAAACATAATGGTAACATACTGTATTAAACAGAAACATAATGGTAACATACTGTATTACACAGAAACGTAATGGTAACAACATAATGTATTACACAGAAACATAATGGTAACAACATACTGTATTACACAGAAACATTATGGTAACATACTGTATTACACAGAAACATTATGGTAACATACTGTATTACACAGAAACATTATGGTAACAACATACTGTATTACACAGAAATATAATGGTAACATACTGTATTACACAGAAACATAATGGTAACAACATACTGTATTACACAGAAACATAATGGTAACAACATACTGTATTACACAGAAATATAATGGTAACAACATACTGTATTACACAGAAATATAATGGTAACATACTGTATTAAACAGAAACATTATGGTAACAACATACTGTATTACACAGAAACATAATGGTAACATACTGTATTAAACAGAAACATAATGGTAACAACATACTGTATTACACAGAAACATAATGGTAACAACATACTGTATTACACAGAAATATAATGGTAACAACATACTGTATTACACATAAATATAATGGTAACAACATACTGTATTAAACAGAAACATAATGGTAACAACATACTGTATTACACATAAATATAATGGTAACAACATACTGTATTACACATAAATATAATGGTAACAATATACTGTATTACACATAAATATAATGGTAACAACATACTGTATTACACATAAATATAATGGTAACAACATACTGTATTACACAGACATATAATGGTAACATACTGTATTACACAGAAACATAATGGTAACATACTGTATTACACAGAAACATAATGGTAACAACATACTGTATTAAACAGAAACATAATGGTAACAACATACTGTATTACACAGAAACATTATGGTAACAACATACTGTATTACACAGAAATATAATGGTAACATACTGTATTAAACAGAAACATTATGGTAACAACATACTGTATTACACAGAAACATAATGGTAACAACATACTGTATTACACAGAAACAACATGGTAACAACATACTGTATTACACAGAAACATAATGGTAACATACTGTATTAAACAGAAACATTATGGTAACATACTGTATTACACAGAAACATTATGGTAACATACTGTATTACACAGAAACATAATGGTAACATACTGTATTACACAGAAACATAATGGTAACATACTGTATTAAACAGAAACATTATGGTAACATACTGTATTACACAGAAACATAGTGGTAACATACTGTATTAAACAGAAACATAATGGTAACATACTGTATTAAACAGAAACATAATGGTAACAACATACTGTATTACACAGAAATATAATGGTAACAACATACTGTATTATACAGAAATATAATGGTAACATACTGTATTACACAGAAACATAATGGTAACAACATACTGTATTACACAGAAATATAATGGTAACATACTGTATTACACAGAAACATAATGGTAACAACATACTGTATTACACATAAATATAATGGTAACAACATACTGTATTACACATAAATATAATGGTAACAACATACTGTATTACACATAAATATAATGGTAACAACATACTGTATTACACATAAATATAATGGTAACAACATACTGTATTACACATAAATATAATGGTAACAACATACTGTATTACACAGAAACATAATGGTAACAACATACTGTATTACACAGAAACATAATGGTAACACCATACTGTATTACACAGAAACATAATGGTAACAAAGTACTGCATTACACATAAACAACATGGTAACAAAGTACTGCATTACACAGAAACAACATGGTAACAAAGTACTGCATTACACAGAAACATAATGGTAACATACTGTATTAAACAGAAACATAATGGTAACAACATACTGTATTACACAGAAACATAATGGTAACAACATACTGTATTACACATAAATATAATGGTAACATACTGTATTACACAGAAACATTATGGTAACATACTGTATTACACAGAAATATAATGGTAACATACTGTATTACACAGAAACATAATGGTAACATACTGTATTAAACAGAAATATAATGGTAACATACTGTATTACACAGAAACATTATGGTAACATACTGTATTACACAGAAACATAATGGTAACAACATACTGTATTACACAGAAACATAATGGTAACATACTGTATTACACATAAATATAATGGTAACAACATAATGTATTACACAGAAATATAATGGTAACATACTGTATTACACAGAAACATAATGGTAACATACTGTATTAAACAGAAACATAATGGTAACATACTGTATTACACAGAAACACAATGGTAACAACATACTGTATTACACAGAAACATTATGGTAACATACTGTATTACACAGAAACATTATGGTAACATACTGTATTACACAGAAACATTATGGTAACAACATACTGTATTACACAGAAATATAATGGTAACATACTGTATTACACAGAAACATAATGGTAACAACATACTGTATTACACAGAAACATAATGGTAACATACTGTATTACACAGAAACATAATGGTAACAACATACTGTATTACACAGAAACATTATGGTAACATACTGTATTACACAGAAACATAATGGTAACAACATACTGTATTACACAGAAACATTATGGTAACAACATACTGTATTACACAGAAATATAATGGTAACATATTGTATTACACAGAAACATTATGGTAACATACTGTATTACACAGAAACATAATGGTAACAACATACTGTATTACACAGAAACATTATGGTAACATACTGTATTACACAGAAACATTATGGTAACATACTGTATTACACAGAAACATTATGGCAACACAGCACAGCCAGAGATTGTTTACAGTTTCATACTGATCTCTAATCAGAACGTAGAAACAGAGACAGACAGTAGTGCCTTAATGGTTATGAGAGGTGAGAGGAGTTCTCAGAGGACTCTGTCTTATGGCCCTGCTGTCTCCCTGTATCCAGCCAGGCAACTGGCCATGTCTGACATGATGTGATTAGGTGTAAATGAAAGCTTTATTCACTGTCACTGAGGATTATCTGAACAGCTTTGGGAAGCCTTTGTTCTAGACCACCACTTTCTGTCCTTCCTCTGCTGATATCATCAGTTACAACCAGTAGAGCCCCACCTGTTTTCACTGACATTTAAAACAAATAATAAATATATATATGTATATATAAACATTTGGGGGCTTGCCTGTTATGCATGTTATTTTGGAATTAATATGAGTCACATATCAGTTTGCAAACAATGTAAAAAAACAAAACAATATGTCATGGAGTTAATACAGCTGCATACATACATGGTCTCTTTTTTGTTTTCTTCAGTAAGGCAGCTCCAAAATGCAGGTGTTTCAGCCTAGCTCAGCGCTTTCTGTGCAGAAAATAGGAGTGTTGCGCTGTGATTGGCTCAGTGTTCTGTCACTCATGGGAACCTACATCACCCATCCTTAATAATGGTAGACATCGAACATTCTAGCCCTCTGGGTCCTGCCATATACTGTAGTTACATTAGCAGTGCCCTTCCAAGAAGGTTCAAGGTCATTGGCCACAGATAAAATGACTTCAAATCACGTTATATGCACAGTAGCTTTGATTGGACTGATCATGTCAACATCTTACTTTCAAAATATTAGCTAGCAGTCATCATCATGAATCAAGTCGACATTCTACTGGCAAATGCTTTTTAATCCTTGTCATACGAAGATAAATAATGAAGATAAATTAAAGATTAAATGTATCAGTGCTCATCGGCCATTGGACATAAATATTACACAACAATTTTGAAATCGCAAATTCAACAATGAGTGGTTGGAAGGAATCGGTGACAGTGGACTGGGAAGTCGGGAATAAACGAGCTCAGACTGGGAAAATACATTTTGAACGGTCATCCAACTCGGAATTGTAAACCTCTTTCTCTTTCTTTGATGACAAAATTTGGACACGAAGGACCGCCACGCCACCTTCCTGTTCAAGTGAGCATATCACTGTAACGGTCGTCGTATGAAGGAGAAGAAGAGGACCAATGCGCAGCGTGGTAAGTGTCCATATTTAATAGAACAAACTGAACACGACAAAATACAAAAATAAGAAAGTGAAATAACAAACCGAAACAGTTCCGTGTGGAACACACAGACACAGGAAACACTCACCCACCACTCAAAAGTGAAACCAGGCTACCTAAGTATGGTTCTCAATCAGGGACAACGATTGACAGCTGCTTCTGATTGAGAACCATACCAGGCCAAACACAGACTCCCAAATGATAGAAAAAGGAACATAGACTGCCCACCCCAACTCACGGACTGACCATACTAAAACAAAGACAAAACAAAGGAACTAATGTCAGAACGTGACAATCACAACAAGGTGAGTCCAAAATGTCTTATATGCAGCTGCATAAATTATCTAATATGCCAGGGAGAGATGCATAGCGTGGCTAAGAAAGTAATACTAAGTGTATGCTGTGTAGTAAGCTGTTAGCAGTCAATGTGCCTCACCCTAATAATTTGGTATATTTTCACCTCTTAACGTTACTGTTCTGACTCAGTGGTGCACATGTAGCCTGTAACCTGTTTTTGAGAAATGGCATCATCTAATATTGTAAGAGCTTTCATTGTTTGCTTATATGCCCCCTTTATTTATCCTACGGTCCTGACTTGGTGTACAGGGAAAATACTGTAAGAACAGCCCATGTTCTGCATTCTGTCGCTGGTCATTTCAAAAGTGCTGAACACATAGTTATGTTGACTACGTCCATCTTAGCTCGCTCATTAACGTCTTAATCAAAATTACGGAATACCTCTTATCCGCTCATCGTTCCCTTATAGCTTAGTTTGTACATCTCAATTGTCAGTAGAAACTACATTTGTTCAAGAAACTCAGCCATATCAACTGTGTTTTTAAAAAAATGCAGTAAACGAGGCTGAATTAATTGTTTCCGCTGAAAGCCAGGTGTAGCGGTGGTAAAGATTCACTCCATGGTGCTGAAAAGAAAGCTCTGCTGTCGGGACAGCTTCATGTAGGCTATAACAGCTTTATGTCGGCCCTAACAGCTTTATTTAGGCCCTAACAGCTTTATGTTGGCTCTAAGAGCTTTATGTAGGGTTTAACAGCTTTTTGTAGGCCCTAACAGTTTTATGTAGGCCCTAACAGCTTTATATAGGCCCTAACAGCATTATGTAGGCTCTAACAGCTTTAAGTAGGCCCTGACAGCTTTATGTAGGCCCT
Organism: Oncorhynchus clarkii lewisi; assembly: GCF_045791955.1. Classification (NCBI taxonomy): domain Eukaryota; kingdom Metazoa; phylum Chordata; class Actinopteri; order Salmoniformes; family Salmonidae; genus Oncorhynchus; species Oncorhynchus clarkii. The sequence goes on along the minus strand of NW_027258064.1, from coordinate 51 downwards.
AACAGCTTTATGTAGGCTCTAACAGCTTTATGTAGGCTCTAACAGCTTTAT